>NW_028186523.1:434891-568201 GCF_003343005.1 Rhea americana
GCGGGGCGCCGGCGGCCGTGGGCGCGCCGGGCCTGGCGGCGAAGAGCCCGAGGGAGCTGGTGCCTCGCGTGGCGGGTGCCTAGCGGTCCAGACTGCGAAGGGCGCGGGGGGATGTGCAGCACGTAGCCCCGGCGGCCGGCGCATTCCCGGGTTGTTGAGCAAGCGACCGCGTGCTTGCTGGGCACACGAGTTCCCCTCGCGCGTCCGCTGCAGCGAGAGGGAGGGAGCGCGGGGCTGGGGAGCGTGCGCGGGGGGCCCAGCTGCGCGCCTCTCCCCTCGCGGAGCGAGCGGCTGCCCCTGCCGCGGCGCCGCATCAGCTGCCCCGCTTCCCTTCCTTCCCTTTCTTCCCCCTTTTTTTCTTTTTTTCTTTTTTTTTTTTTTTTTTTTTGGGGGGGTAGGTGATAATGACTACGAGCAAACAAACCAGAACTTGAGAACTTGAGCCGTGGAGATTCCTGTGACTTTTTTTCCTAGTTTCGACGGTGTTGCTTGTGGTTTTTCCAACTGGAGGCCTCACGACTCTGGGGAAGCTGTGCACGCATGTTGTGGGACGCTGAGCAGGCTGAAAGTACAGCTCGGGGGGGTAACGCAGCAGTGCCCGGAAACACTCTTTCTGTTGCTCTTTCTGTACAATACCTTTTCCCCTTTATGTGCCAACCTTTTCCTACGTATTTTTAACTCACGTTGCTAATACCTGAGTCTCTTAAGTAGCTGATGAATAAAAGGTTGGTGGAGAAAGGGAGGGATCAGTATTGTCGACATTGTTTGCTTAGTTTTTCTCTCTTTTTTTAAATCACCTAATGAAATGCGTAACAGTTAGTAAGCTTAGTATTTACAAACAGTAAACAGTTAATGTTTTTAATCATTAATAGTTATTTTTGGAAGGCATAGGAATAGATAAGTGCAGAAAAAGAAATTGTAGTACCATTCACTTAAAAAGGGTCAAAAAGCCGGTTTGGCAGCTGTTAGACCAATAATTTTGGGACTGTGTATAGTAATGTTAATGAAAGAAGTAACAGAAAAAACAACCCGATGACATCCCTTGCTCTGATCTGTGAGGGCGTTTGGTCACAGTGTAATGGCGATGGATTCTTTGCAAGATGTCTGTTTTGGAACCATTGGTAGCAGGGTTTAGGGCAGAGAGTCCAATCTATCCCTTAGGTGTGCGGAAAAGACATCTGTTTACTGAACATTCGAGTGGGGTCATCTCGTAAGACAAACTGCTTAACTTGCTTGGGACGGTTTCATGCTTCAGCTTAGCTGTCCAAATAACTAGCTAGTGCTGGACTGCTCACTCTTCTCACAGTTCTGCAACTGCTTGGTCCAGTCTCCTCCCTGTTGCTTACCTGATCCCTTGTAAGTTTGTTCTCCAGCAGAAAACTGTTTCCTTTTTTTGGATAGGATAAGTTTTCTGCCAGTTTAGCTCCCTGAATCAGCTTAGCACAGCAGGCAAAAGGGAACCGTGAGGACATAGTCCAGAGGCAAGAGGGATTGCGTGTCATTTTAGCGTTAGGGATCTGTTTGATTGGCTCAGGCGTATGATAAAATTCTGCCTATTGTTAGTATAAATTCTGGTAAGTTGTAATAGCTGTATTTTTGATAATGCGAACAGGCAAAACTCTTAACTATAAAACTTTCAGCCAGATACGAGTGGCAGGCAAAGCAGACTCTAGAACCCATTTTGAGTTATTTTCATAACTTCTGTGGCTATAGAGTTTTTGAAGACAGCTCTTCAGAGCAAAATTGTTAGGGGCATTTGTACCACAACAGAAAGATATACAGGAGGTCTTGGCAAGAAAGCTTGCTATCTTGCCCTAGAAAACAAACTGCTGTTTGTTTGCTTTGGTTTGGTTAATAACCTACTTGTTAGATAAATGCCACAGGATTTAAACAGGTATTGAAAACACTAATACACATGGACCTAGAAATAAAAAGTTGTAAAACTGATCAACTTCTCTGTAACACGGTCAGCAGCATAAATTGTCAGTGTAGAAGCGCTATCCTGCTCTAGTAAAATGTGCAAAATTAAATTTTTTTTTAGCGTAAAAGTAGAAGAGAAATTGTACGTGGTCCTGAGAAGTGCCTGGTAGGAAGGATATTGTTAAGCAGCTATTTCTGATCTGCACTAAGAAAGGCTATGCTAAAGGTACCATGGATTAAGAAATGACATGGCTATGGTTATGCTCCTCGTTTTGATGAAAGGTTGTGGTCTTTCCTTATTGTGTATCCTCCACTTGTCTTCTTGTTTCTCCTTCTGTTTGGATATAACAAAGCCAACTCTAGGCTGGGCTACCTTCCTCTTTCTTAGGTGTCCACAAAAACATTGGGGAACCTGTTGACATCAGGAAAGGAGGCTGTTGGTAAATAACAGCATGAATAAATCCCAAAGTCATAGAGTGTACTCCTAAACTCGGGTGGTATGTGTGGCTCAAAAACCTGAGCCATTCTGTCTGTTTTTGTAGAGCTTGTCTACAATATAAGAAATACTGCCACTTACCTGTGCTGGTAATTTGTATAAAAAATAAAAGCGTTGCCCTAGTGTTAGTATGCTTGTACCAGTGGGCAGACTCTGTATAATGCTATTGTTTATTGTATGTTAGACACCAAGGTAAACTTTACCAATGTAATAACATGCAATGCTTTTAACCACATCTATACTTGGTCTCTAACAAAGATAGCTAAAATAGTCAAATGTGTATATATGTATATATAAACTGAAGACATTAAGTAAGTAAAAGAACACAGCTAAAAGTTAACTTACTCCTGAGAGTTTTAAAAGTTTGTTTTGCCAGACCATGTTTCTATCTTACACAACTGAGGAGAAGCAGAAACACTTACATGTCTCTCAATATTTCTTTCAAGAACCTAATGGCAGTTTGTATATCCCCCTGATGAAAATTCCCCAAATCAGTCTCTAGTGTTTCTTGAGCAGAATATTACAGGATTTCACCTTTTTTCCATCTTAGCTACTTCTTCATTTGCTCTCAGGCTCAATGCTCATTACTATTTAAAAGATTCTGGTCAGAAAAGGTGTTGTATTGACTTATTGTTACTTATTGATACTTTTTTCTGTAACGCAGTTGGTGTAAATTAGCTTTTACCAGATTTTAGGGTGAGTTTAGTACAGATTTTCTTATTGAAATATTTAAATACACAGTTTGGAGACAGCAAAGAAAGGAAGAGGAATTTCCTTTTGTATAAATGTTTATCGTTCAAGTGCTAGTAGCAGTAATAGCACAAAGGAAACTAATTGGAGCTTTTGCCAGGTTTCATATCACAGATGGTGAAGAAATAGAACAAGAACAAAAGTTTCCTTAATCGCAGAAAATTTTATGTTGAATTAAACTTCAGTGTCAGATGAGGCTCAGTGCTTTCTGTATGCTACAAAAAGAGCTCTCTGTTGCTGATTAATGAAGAAAAGCTTATCTAGGCTGTTTGCTGGGGAAGATACTTTCTTCAAGGCTTCCTTTCTCTGTCCCCATGTAGAAGTATTTCTGCTGTGGCAGAACTTGATGACTTTCCAACATACAGGTTATACAGATTATTCTCTCTTGTTTTCTTAAAATGACTAAGTCAGCTCCAGCTTTACGGTTTCTTTTTTGTTTTCAAACTGTTTTTCCACTAACTGTGTACAGTCTCACAGAGTGGGAGGTGGCACAGCAGGTGAAGGCAGCCTCTGCTTGTCTTAGTGCAGTAATGCCACTGAAGGCAGGACAGTGCTCAGGAGAGGCCAGCAGCAGTTGGTTTCCAGTGACATTTCTAGGTGTGGCAGGATTTCACTTTTTATTGTTCAAATTGATGTTTATTTTGGGTTGCCAGCATTTATTGCTTGTCCGTAACTGTAAATTATCACAAATTATAACCAATAGTTTGGGAACAGCGCCAGGAAGCTCTGTGACTCCTTCCTTACTGGCCAGAGGCTGCAAATTGTCAGGAAGGGGGAGAGGCTCAGACTGACCACAAATAAAATGTCAGGTCTGATGAAGGGAATAGTGAGGAGAAATGGAAGAAAAAATGGTTGCATCCGTTTTTTTATCCATTGAAATTGAATCCTGCAGGCCTGGGGCATGCATTACAAAGTGTGTTCAGATAAAGAAGATACAGAGCCAACCCTGAAAGTAACCACAAGAGGATTATGCCTACTTGAAAAGCTAATGCATGTCCTAAGTGAGCTGCAAAGGTGATGGTTTGTGTTAAAATTACTCTATCTAAAGTACTTTAGGTTAGTAAGGTCGATATTCTAATAATTAGGATGGACTTCACAGCATTATTTGCAATATATGCAATGAATGATGCAATATATTCCTCATGTAACCTGTTTTACATTACAGCAATACAAGAATTGCCATGTTGGCTAGTGCAAGGCACATCTCTCCTAATGTATTATTTTTGAACAGATTCTAATGCATCATTAAAAAAATGGTCTGAAAAACCCTAAGCAGTATAATTGTAGAATAAAGTTAACATATGAAGAATTACTTCTCAGCAAGAATTTTGCCATGGCCTGTATCATGGATTTAATGTTCTGTTGGAGCAAAGCCTCTTTTATTTTTCTTTTATTCTGTCTTCCAAAATACCTCCAATCTATAAGTTCACATTCATCTAAAATACTTTTCTCAAAGATTGCTCTCTTGAACCCAGACAGATATTGTTGAAAAGAATAGAGATTTCATCTTTGCCTTCAAGAACATCTTATCCTTCTCTGTGACAAGCTGTGAGCTTGCTAACAGCTCTCTTACCAAGCGAATTGTAGTTCACAAGATGTCATCAGCCTGTCTTTTTTACCACTTTCTGCTAATTTAGGCAATATGTTAAGGTAGTTTTCCGTTGGAAGGAACATCAGGAAGGACAGATAGAAGGATATCAGAAAAATCTAGCCTTTTCTTTCCCTTATCTGGGTTTTCTGCACAGGCCTTTTTCTCTGTCTTCTTTGCTGGATTTGTAACGAGCGCATACATTCTCACAACTCCTTTTGTTTAATTTCATTGTCCACTCTTAGCTGTCCCCACTTTTAAACATTTAGAACTGAAGAATGCAACTGTTTAAAGCAGAAAAGTAACAGTTCAGTTTCTTAAAGAATCTTAAAAAACCTTTGTCCAACCACTATGCTTATGTTTTTTTTCTGTCTACTATACATGGCTGGGGCCAATTGTGGTGGAAGTTTACTTCTCTGCATTCTTTCTCGGCTAGAGTTTAGCAGTGGTCAAATAAAACAAAGTAAGCAAAACCTAATCTTTCCGAGATGTGCAGGATGCAGTTCACTGGCTTTTGAGTACTTAAGCATAAATAGTAGAACTGTGAAGCCGTTCTGTTGTGGGTATTACATAGTAGTGTGTTTCAAGACAGACTTTTCGTCTTTTTTCCTTTTCGTCTTTCTTTTTTCCTTTTCGTCTTTCTTCCCTTTTTTTCCCTAGTTCAGTTTTTCAGCCCTCTGATGTGTATTCTGGGTATCATGTACAGCTCGAGTTCCTACAAAGCCTTTGAAGATGACACTGGAGATGACACCTCTTTTAGCATGTAACAAACTTCCAATAATCTATGATTTATAGTGTTCTTTGCCTAAGGTACACTGCCACCTAGCAACAGTTTCCCTTTTCTCCCAGTTTTATTGACCTACTTTATAGGGAGGGGGTCTGGTTTAGTTTGGACCTGGTCTGGTCTTGACCAGCTTCCAGAACCCATGAATATATGCCATCCTGGTATATGTGTGTGCATGTGAGAACTGAAGATATTTTTAGTGCTGATATGGACTGTTAGTTTCAGGTTTCACTAAAATACGGTAATTTTCATCTTTACAGTGGTTTTTCCTTCCAACATGTTCATGAAAAATGCCTGCAATTATTTTGTTTTCTTCTGTTCATTATTCTTTGGAGGAAATAAAATTAAAGAGTTAAAATTAAAGGGAATTGGTTTTAGCTGTGTTCATTATTCCAGTGCAACATGAACTATGGAGCAGCCATCTAGAGCACCATACACAAATGAACATATTGTACAGAAAGTAGTGAACAGTTAACCCTTACCTTCATCCTCCAGGCTGACAGTCCTAAAAGTAAGAATGAGAAAAACCCAAGCAAATATAAAGTGCAGGATGATATGCTTCACAAATTGGATTTATGCTCACTACCGTATTTAAAGGAAGAGAGGACTGTAGACGGCAAATCTTACCTGAAAGAATTTGAATAAAAAGGATGACATGAAAGAAGACCCAAAGGGGCAAATCTTAATCCTGGTGTTCTCCTAGAGGAGACATTAATTACTTCTCCTTCGAATATGATGGTGAAAATTGCCATCTAATCCGTTTAAATCATTGGTAATGTAACTGGAAAGCTACATTATTAGAGGGTATTACCTTCTGAGCCCCATTTATAAAAGGCTTGTGGGAAGGACTTCAGCCCAGACCCACAAAACTGTTTAGGTCTTTAACTCCCACAAGGAGAAGTGATTTCAGTGGGAAGAAGGGATTTGAATGCTTCTGTAGCGCAAATTCTTGCCCTCTGACTCTGCCTCTGTTCCCCAGCTGTAAAATGAAGGTCAGCATGTTTTTCTCCTGATTTAAGTACAGTGTAGCTGAGTGTTTCACAGGGCACTCTGATATATACTGTTCTCAGTGCTCTATCTACTCACTTATTTAACTTAGTGTGTAGTAATGCCAAGCAGTGATCAAATGCAGAAGCTGAAAGAAACTGCCTAAGTGCAGTGTTAATACACTGTATGAAGTTAAGGAATATCTCACACTTAAGTTGGCAGTCTTTTTCTCTTTTATCCAAGTTTTGTAGAGCTATTTGGTAGTGGAGCTGGGGTTGGAACTCATTTTCTTGACTCTAGTTTTGTAATAAAACTTGTTGTGTTTCCTTTCCAACAAACTTACCATATATATGACATTATAACTGTTTTGAAAACTAAGTTTTTCAACCATGAAGCAGATTTTGAATTCTGATTTAAAACTTTGGTAGTGTTCCTTTTTCTTTTCTTTCCCCAGCATTTAACTGATCCTTCTACAAGATGCATGTAGGATTTTAGGCTAATATCCATTTGCACGCCGTCTGGGAGAATTTTGGCTGACTGAGAGTCCCATAAAACAAAAGTTTCCTTTTTACAAACCACATGGAGCTTGGCTGTAGATATTCAGTTCCTTTCTCCACAAACTGTTTTTAATGGTGCCAGATTCTTCTGTTTCTTCTCCTTGTTTGGCACATGTCAGGAAAAAAAATCTTGGCTCTCATATAGAACATATCTTGTTTCCTCTTAACTGCTCGTACTTTCTATTCGTAATTCAAATCAGCAAAAAAAAAAATGCTATGGTTGTGCTTCTAGTGATTTAATGTTGTAGTTTCCTAAGCAATATTCTGATGCTCTAAAAAAGCCTCTTTCATACTGTGAGCCTGACAGTAGGAGGTTCTAGCTAAATTTAATGGATGTGTCTCTCTTGATTTCAGAGAAAACTGCATGATGTCCTGACAAGAGTAGCCTGCTGCAGCCCTATGGAGGCAGATGAAGGAAAAACAGATGAGCAAAATGGGATGTTGGAAAGAACATCCTCTCAATTACACTGTTGTCCCTTCCTGACACTACGGTGAAAACCCAGACTGCAACATTGCAGGGTCATTTCCATAGTGAGAAGTTGAACAAGCATCTCCTTCCTGGTCTGTGACATCCCAGGAATCTGTCAGAGACTGTATTAATGTTTTTCACAAGCTACTCAAACTTCTTGCTGACAGCCTTATTCTGCATACGTGCAGTCCTCCTTGGAGATGTTTGTATGAGTCAGTCTGCTACTGATTGCTAAGGCAGAGTGGAGTTCCTATCTCTTAAGTGTGGGTTCCTATCTCATTTTCTGTGACCAGAAAATTGTCAAACCTCTTACTTCTGTGCTCTTTCCTCATTCCAATTCTTTGTTTCTCAGAGGAGCTGCCCCCAGATGTTTCCTGGGTGGTCACTTCAAATTTTTTGTCACTTGCCTCACCTTAGGCTTTAATAACAAATACTACAAAGTGGCCAAAATCCTATTAAAAAGATTGAACAAAATTTGAAAATTTTGAATGATGCATATACAAAATGACTAGAAAATTTTCATTATTTTTTAAGTAGTGAAGCATTTAGAAAAAAATAATGGTTTCATTTCAATGCTGTGCGAGAATGCAGAAGTTTTGCAATTGTTAGCTCTGACAGTAATTAGTTTAAAAAATATGAAAAAAAAAGGAACCCACGTGTCCCTTAATATGAAACTACTGCTGTTTGAAGCAATGTAGACAGGAATTATAGTAAATAAAATGGATTTCCTGAGAAGCTAGTATTTCAGTCTTTTTGTACTCTCTTTCCTTTTGTATATATACCTGCAGAAGAGTGTATTTGCCCCTTTGTCAGGATATAATACAATATGTATAATACAATGTGTGTTAAGATAACAGGGATGTTCTGTTTAACTTGCTAACAGGGCCCCAAGGAAGATCAAAGTCTCTTCAGATACTCATATCTATTTATTCTGGTTAACAAAAGAAAAATGCTTACCTAAGGAAGATAAAATGTGGTATCTCTTCAGGGACAACTTRTGTGACTTCCATTACTGATCCTTTCAACTGATGCTGCAGTAGGACAGCATTTGGTCATCACTTCCCTATTTGGGAAATACTGCTTCATGTTTTTCCTCTTCAGTGCTGGCATAGTTTTTTAGGTTACAGTAGCACCTCTTCAGAACTTCTGATGTGTGATAAATCATAGCCATACAAATTCTCTCCATATGTTTTTTTCAGTGTGAGAAGCTTTGGGATTCTTCTTTGAAACTAGCTCAGTAAACAGTGGAGTCAACGATAAGGTGTATTTTTTTCCTTTAGTGGTTCAGGAATTGATCTTTGATAGTTACTGATCCCAGGACTGCTTTTATAAATGCTGACTCTTGGTTCAGACTTGTGCTTCATTAACACAGAAGAAGCATCTCTGGAAGGTTTGCTTTTGTTTTTGAAGGTAGCAGTACTTGTTAAATGTTTGCAGTCGACTATGTGTTTCTTCCTTATTCCTTTCGAAAATTTCAGCTATTGCATTGGATGGGAATTTTTTAAAGATTTTTAAAGATTTTCAGATGTCTGGCTTAGTTTTTAGAATGACAAGTGTTTTGCTTAGATATCAAAAGCTCCAAGCCCTACAGCTGAGGGTGAGGCATATTGCCAGACACTGCACTGCAATTCTTGTATGAGAATCCTTTTTGAAAAAGAGCAGCTGTGTAGTTGTATGAGAAGTGAAAATGTCTCACAGTTCAGGAATCATCCAAGAACCAATTGTAAAATAACAGTGAACCAGCAGAATCGATCTTGGAGCAAAATAAGGAGGAAAAAATGAAACTGCTGGGAGGATGGGCTTGTATCTGCTGCTGTTTTTGACCCCAAATGCATGCCTGAAAAATGCCAATTAAATGGCACTGAGGCTTAGATGCCTGTATCTAATGGAGTTTAGCCTGCAGCACATACTGCAGTGCAAAAAGGATGTTTGAGCTTTTCAGTAACAGTTCCCATTGGAGTGTATGAGACTGATACAGATGCATTCCTAGGCTCTGAAGTACAACAGGCAAGGTTCAGAACCTGGACTTACTCTGAAGACTACATGAGGGAACTCTGAAGTTCATGTTCTAGCAGCTCACACATCATACATTTTAAAGCCAGGTTAAATTATTTGTCATTGCTAAGGAGCAACTCGGAATTGTTCACAGCAGGACTGGAGAATTTCCCCATGTCAAAACTCAGTGGTCTGAGAAACAGCTGCTTGTGCAGTATCTGTTTGTGGTTGAACAGACAGCTGAATTTCTGGCATTGCTACTTTAAGATAGAAAACTGATAATTAAACTTCAAAAAAAGAAATTCTTGCATATGTGAATGAGTGAGATTTTTTTTCCATAAGCTGTTCAGTTTCTTGCATCCTATGTAGTGCAAACACTTCTAGATCCTATTTGACATTACTAGGGAAAGAAGGATTTTTTTCATAACCTGTGGACTTCACTGGATAGAACCAGGGGAGATATAATAAATTTAGGGTCTTAAAGGCTTCCTGTTACGTAGACTTTAAAATAAAACCATGCATATCTCTCCTGTAAGGTCTGCAGTACTAAGAAGCGAGTAGGGACAATGCTGAGAATCTGCTGGGCACACAAAGAAGTTCAGGCTTCCTGGGTTGGTGATCTCATTTGGAGAAGTAGGACATAGTTTCATGTTCTGTCCTTAAAAACACACTTCAAGTAAAGCTCAGTTACTGTGACCAGAGTTTTATCTTCTGCCATTGCTGTTTTCTGCATCAACAAAATTAAACTGAGCTTGAACTTTGATAGGACATCTTGGAAAGATAGACTGTTCTGTTTATTTTTCTCCTGCTGAAAGACTTTGAATGACAAATAATCCACTGCTTATTCCTGTAGATTGCTCTACAGGTTAATCTTATTATTCTGTTTTTGCTTTTCGAATGGTAGGTGAAATCAGTCTCATAAGTATGTCTTTTAAACACTGGAAAGTTTTAATTAAACATGATGAAAGACAACATAGCATGGCATTCAGAACTAACAGGGCCATCTCCTGTTTAGTGTGTTGAATACTGCTGTTGCAAATTAATATTTCTCATTTTATTCTGATTTCTGTTAAAATTACTGGCAAGCTTATCTGACATAGGTATTTAACTGTGCCTTGAGATTAGATCATTGTAGGCTGAAGCAGCTTGCTGTCTGACCTTTCTCAGCTCCCCAAGAATATTTGTATGGACCAGCATATCTGTATTGCCTGCTGCTGCTCTATAGCCTGCACTGAGTGCTTTCTTGTTTCGGGAAGAGAACAGCCCGCTTTCTCAACCAAGGTTATAAATACAGAAACAATTTAGAAGGTACCAGATGAACCAATGCCTCATCTTTTTGCTTACACATTTAAAAATCTTGTGTTGTTTGTATGCTATTTCAGTGTTTCTTGTTCTTAGTAATACCTCCAAGACTACTGTTTAGGAGCCAAGAATATGTACAATACCATGTCTTCAAAATGAGTTTTAACAGTTCCAGAGGCTCAAATGTGCTTTATATAATACAAAGATAAGGGATAAACCAACTTAAACTGGAGCTAAAAGGTTCATTTAATCAAAAGTCCAGGAAGAATTTCTTGTAATTGTTAGCAGCATGAATACACTGGGCTAATTTGAAAAGTCAAGTGGTTTCCATTATCAGACCATGTGAAAAACCAGTATGCTTATAGTTCCAACTTTGTAGGTAATTGGTGGTGTTAGAAATGGTCTCTGGAGATAATTCTCTCGGTAGTTGTCGAATTAAAGACTTGTGGGAAGATGGAAATCCTCATGAACACTATCATCTTGGTAACTTCAAAAAGGAAGGGAGGCTCCCTGCCTTTCCCAGATATGGCTGTCTCCCATCAGCTTTTCTCAGTGGCCAGGAGCAAAGGCTCCGGATGACAAAATCATTACTGTATCTCATCATTTATACCTCTCATCCTATTTAGTCACAGATTGTCCAATCAGATATAGCTATTGACTCAGCCCTTCTATATTTTGTGTAAATATCAGATAATCCTTAAAGTAGCAAGATACTGGAGGGCCTTTCCTGCTCCTGGCACTTAGTTTATTTCTCAAGAAGGTATAAGGCAGAGAAATCAGTTAATTATCTGCCAAAGTATGAATTTTACAGCAAGTTAGTACAGCATATGGTCATCTGGTTCATTTTCCTGGGTAGGGTTGGTCAAAGTAGCCTCAATAAACATGACTTAGCATGCAAATTTCTCAACTACTCGAAGTATGGAAAGCAGAGTGGGTTCTCTAATATAAATAAGGTCCTTGAGCACTACTGTAATTCAGCTGATAATGATTATAACCTGACCAAGAGTTTGGCTAGCAGGTAATGCTAAATTTATGTCAATAAAGGATAAAGTCTGTATATATCACTGTTTACTCTTTCAGCCGGCTTTATATTTTGTATCTTCCCTTTTACTACTAGGTAATACAGTATACTTTTTTTTTTTTTTTTTTTTTTTTTTTTTTTTTTTTTTTTTTTTTTTTTTTTTTTTTTTTTTTTTTTAATGTTCACAAAATTCACTATGGTGTTTAGGAACTGTCCTCATCAATTCCCTTTGCTCTGCTCAGGAGGTAAGCTAGGCTAATGAAACCCTCCTGTGTTTCATTTGAATGAGTTTTGCTAATTGCTTTTATCACACTGAAACTTGTAAGGGGATTTTCCATAGACAAAATGACAATAAAAAAATTAAGCTCTTTTGTTGATAAGTCACCTGGCAATTCTGCCTGGGTCCTCAGCATAGCTGTCAGAAGATGTGACTCCTTGCCGTCCACTGCCTCTAATTGCTCTGTATTCCCTTCTGATCTTCTCATGTAGGATTTATTTCTCAGTTGATGGGAAGAAACCTGCAGGCAGGTCATGATGGAGTGTGTCTCTAGTCAGCAACAGACATGATGAAAGAGAAAATTAGGACAATCTATACGCAACAGAAAGGGAAATCTGTCTGCTTCCTTCCCTCTCCTGTGGCTGCAGGCTGAAGGGACAGGAAACTGAAGAAGCAGGAACTTCAATGCTTAATCCTTCCCACAGGCTCATGCTTGCTCCCTAATTCTCCATTTATACCAGTTTTCTTCCCAGAGTCCTCTTCAATATACTGATTATCAGCCTAAGTTTTCACCTTTCACCAGGGTCACATCATTCTCTTCATCAAGAAAATATTATCTCATTTTATGAACTTTGTGAGAAAATACGAATGAATGAATTTCAAGCCACAAGAGTGAGATGGCAACTTAGTCGAGTGTTCCTAGGAGTGGGCTACCAGAATGAGTCTCAGACTGTGCTCTGGCTTCTGAAGAAAATGTACATTGCGCTCTAATAGAATTTTTTTGAACCATTGAATTCATAATTACAGGTGTTATGAGTTTCTTTAGGGTTGTGCTTAATCAAGATATATTGTGATTTTATTTTTTTGTCTAGCTTGAAACTGTGACCTTGAGACACTCTGTAGTCCCCTTTATTTTTTGCTTTGTCAAGAGTAGCTTGAAAGTGTCTTGCCTTTTCTAGAACATTTGTTTTCTGTAGGACTCTCCTTTTTCCATCCAGGGATGGGGTTAGAACAGCTGCTATTCCATTCATTTATGTAATTCTGTCATTTTATCACACCAGCTTAATCTTGATTGGATGATCTGACTGATTCCTCATAATTTTAGGAAGAGTAAAAGATGAGTGCATTTAAGTCTTCCTTGATTTTTCTGGCAGTTTATCATTCAGTCTTGTGTTTTGTTGGTTTATCTCAATTTCCTTTTTGTTGGTTTATCTCAATTTACTTTTCTTTTCTACTGTGCTTATTTTCATCCATATAAAATGTATACTATGGTTGGCATTTTCTAACTTTTAGGCCTCTAATTCCCTTAGTTTCATTTTAGGGCATGTTAAAGCAGTTAACAAATGCTAACAGTCCCTTTTCGGACTTAATAATATTGCAGACATGACTTTTGGGCTGTACTCTACTCTTGACAGTTGAAGTTTTGTGTTAATTTTATCATGTCTAAGATTTTACCTTTGGTATTTCTTCACATTGTACAGCTTTTACAGTGACTGCAGTTTTATTATAGAGGCAACTGAAATAGTATTTTCTGCATGGTATGCTTGTAAACTTACCATTTTTGTAATTCATAAAACCTCAGTAACAATTGAAATACTTTTGCCTAAGAAAAACTGGTGAAAATCACAGCAAATCTCAATGCTTCAAGCTTTTGAAAAAGAAACAGAGCTCTGCTGTGCGGTTCTATTTCTACCATAAATATTTGCGTTTGTATTTTGTAAGGTGAAAATAAAGTAGTTAAGGATCTTGTTGTAACAAAGGAATGCAAGGATTGTGATTCTTCCATTTTAAACACAGAGTAAGTTTTGCCGGCCTAACTGTATAACACAGGTTATGATTCATCCCTCTTCTCCCATTTCTCACTAATGTAACTGTGCTTGCAGAAGCCCTAAGGCAGTTACAGCAGTACGGGGCGGGGGGGGGGGTTGCAGTGATATCTGGTTGTGTTTGAGGAACCTCTTTAGTGTGTCTGCTCTAGACGTGTCTGCGCACATGGCGTTTCCTGACAAGTAGGGCAGACCAGGCCATACGGGAAAGCATGAGTGTAGATCTTGCTTGCAAACACTGATGTGCAGCTTCACCACACACACATTCTTTGCTTCTGCTCAACCTCATCTTCACCATCTCTAAAATATAACAGATAATATTTGCAAATTACTTAGTTGGGTTTCTTAAGAGTTCTCTTCTGCTGTGATCCAGCGAACTGCTGAAGTAGTGGCTTCATTTTAAGCATTTCAGCAGCCATTGATTTTGGTGGGATTCGTGCTTTAAGCTGAGCGTAAATTCATTTTTTTGTGGTAGATTGGCACTTTGTTCTTAAGGCAAATGTGAATTGCTGATTTGACTATATGATACAGAATATGGAATAGTGTAGCCTCGCCTTAGTGTTACCACTTCCTGAGGGGGAAAAAAAATCTGGTGCTCACTTCGTGCTCTGAACAGAATTTCAAAGTTCAATTTTGATATAATTAAAATATCTTTATTCATCAGTCTTGAAGGGTTTAGAATTCAGTATTTGGAAAGGAGTTTTAATGGCCTGAAAGTTGGGAGATGATGAGATGATAAGTAGATGAGACCACTTCTTGGTTGGTAATTGAGGTTACTTAAAAATAAAGCTTCCACTTCCCTATGAATATACTTCATAATTCACAGTTGAACTCTGGATATGATTTTAAGTTTTCTTTCATATGAAGTATTATATATGTATCTGAATTGCAGGGATGGCATAAAAGTATGCTGGCCACATGCCCCTGATTATGAGGCAGACTTACCTGCATTACTAACACTGTGAAAATGATGACTTGTCTCACAAACATCTTCCCAGCTCTGCGATGCTCTGTTGTGTTTTGCTAGCTACAATTGGCACACTCCCTGTCTTCTGTCAATACAATAGTGAAATGTGTCAGTTAGTTTTTATTTTCCCTAAAATGGCAAGCTTGTGCTGAATGGTATCTGCTGAAGAGCCCAATCTAGTATTATCCGGTGAGATCTTTTTTTAAGCAGTCTGAGTCTTCTTTTCCTCTCAGAGGTTGATTAAGGTAATTTTACTGACTTGTACAAAAGTACTCTGTTTTAGTGTTTGAGAAAGCTAAACCCTTCAGACACTTTTTTTTTCATAATCAATAATATACAGAATACAGTGAAAGACTTGTATCATTTGACTGTGGACTGCGTAGTATGTGAATTTTCTGTAATTGTGATGACAAAACAAATGATGTAGTCACTAAAAGTGACATAATGGCTTTAGAGCTACAAGATTTTGTGACATATATATATGCTTGTTTTGGAAACTGATATAGTACTTTTGCTATCTTTAACAAAATCTGTTCAAAGTTTCTGAGATTGTCATGTGAGAAGCTCCTTTGGTAGCCTTCAACGGCTCAGAATTGGTTGCAATTTATTATAAATTTTTAAGAATTTCTTCTTGTCACTTTTGTACAAAGTTCCGCTGTGAAAAAAGAAGTGGTGTTGGTAGTAAAAATGATATACTTTTTCTCTTGTGAAACATGCCTGGATTATGTTCCACAGAAACTGAATGTGAGGGGAATAGGAAGGGGCAATAATATATTGTCATCCCAGCACACACTCAGGGAATGTGACAGGACCAAGTACCCAGGAAATGATCCTTGGCCTACCCACAAACATAGCCCTACCAAGCTTAATTAATTCCTAACAAAAGAAAGAATTGCCTCACTAATTACTGTACTTACATAGTTAAGATCATGAAGAATGCAAGTCTTCCTTCCTTGTTTTTTGGGGTTTTTTTTTGTTTGTTTTTTTCCTCTACCATCTAGAGTATCACTTCTCCTAATTCTGAGGTTCAAACCAGAACTGGCAGATTGTACTTCACTCTTAAAAGCATTTCTTGCTTAGCTAGGCAGTTTTCTGTATTAGTGAGGACTGTAATCAACTTGGAAGATGTATGCCTGGTGTATGTTTGAAAAGTGGTAGGTATGTTTGAAAGGGGTAAGTAGTTAAATTTGGGTGTAGTGAATGGTAAAAACTTTCAAAAACAAATAGGGTTCATAAGAAGAAAAATGTAGATTGAAACCCCTTAAGCATCCTTTGATTAGTAGCAGATCCAAATGTTCTTACAATCTTAGCATACTAATTAATCACAACTGAAACATTAGCAATGCTTGTAATTAAGTATTTTTTTGCCTTTAACTCTCCTGAATAAACTATTTAAGGCACTTATTTTGATGTAAGCTTTTTATTCATTGAGATGTATTGTATGATGTCAAAATTTAAATTTAGCTAACTTGGTAAATGTTTCATAATACATATCTTTTAAATAATATCAATACACGTCAACCTAGAACCTCATGGCAATTGGTGAATTTAAGAAGAAGAGACTTTCTTCTTCCCTTAAAACTCATCTCTAGTAGTGATTTCTAAAGGAGGAGAGAAAATTGTATGAGGTTAGAGTCTTTTTGATCTCTGAAGTGCTGTTGAACATGCTCCTGATTTATATTTGTGGGGATATAGTTGCCTTTTTTCTTAGTGTCCATTGCCATTTTTATCATCACTTTGAGATCTTTAGCTGAAACTGGAAACAAAAATCTACTCCTTTAAAGTCCATCTGATTCTTATTAATGTGTTGAAAGTATTTATGTGCTTTTTTTCAAGTTCAAGTAAGAACTTCTATGCTTGCTTTTTTTTTTTCTTTTTTCCTCAAAAAGAAAAGTGTTAGGGGATCCAAACTCTTTCAGATTTGACTTTCTCTGTATTTGTGATATGAGTACTGTAATGCTATAACTATGGCATGTTGAGTATTTTTTGTATGTATGCTGTACTGATGATCTCTAAAGCATGTAATCCATGGTGGAGGAGGCTACTGCTTTGTACCAGTAGGTGATCTTCACAGTATGCTTGCAGCGATGTAGCCACATCGTGGCTCAAATCACTGTTATTTGGACAAGCGTTCACTGAAGTTAAAACGTTGAATGTTCACAGCTAAAGTTTATGGAAAACATTAGCCTCTTGTACCAGAGAAGCATATAATGATATCAGAAACATTAACCTTTTTTTAACAGAATGATTAGTCAAGACTTCAGAGAGCATTTACTGTAGATGTTGGGATTCCTGTTCTGTGTCAAATACCTAATTTCCCTACTTTGTGTGTAAGAGCACCTGGCATACACCTCCCCTTAAAAAGCAAAGTTAGTTCTTTACCCTTCTGCTAGTGCTAGGCGCACTGTGGGGATACAGCCTAATTTTTATGTTGTTTGCACCAGTTTTGGATTGACTTCATTCAAGTCATTTGTGTACAGCAGGTATTAAAATGATGCCCAGTGTATCTGTTTTCTGTAGAGCAGGAACCATCTCTCTTGTTCAGCAGTGAGCATATGAGGAAGCTCTGTCCATTTTTTTTTCTGAATAATTTGAAAGTTGTCTGAGTAGAGGACTCAGGTACATTTAGGTAGGGATCACTGGAGCTTTCTCACATATGGAATGTAAAGGCCCTCTTATAAGCAAGAGTAACAGAAGCTTGTTGAAATAGTATTAAGAATGCAGTCACTTTATCTTGTTTGAAATGGCAACTGCAATAATTAGTGCATTTTAAAAGGAAGAAAGAATATTGAACAGAAGCATTTAAACAACTTTTTTTGTAATTCCTGTAAATGTCCCCTGCCATGCAAAAATTACTGGAAGATGTTGATAAATGCAGTGTTCCATAAAATCAAAATTAAACTGCTTTTCCTTTTTTCATCCTGGAACTTCCACCAGATCTGTTATGTTGAGAACATGATGTGGTGTAAAAGGCATCTGTAACCTCAGGCTTTCAAGAAAAGGCACATGTTTTATACATTATTCTCTCTTCTTCGATGGATACCTTCTAGGAAGTGTCTTTGTTAGTTGTTCTTTTTTCCAGTACAGAAATACTG
This sequence comes from Rhea americana, assembly GCF_003343005.1. NCBI lineage: Eukaryota > Metazoa > Chordata > Aves > Rheiformes > Rheidae > Rhea > Rhea americana. The sequence goes on from NW_028186523.1 coordinate 452,866, forward strand.
CTTCAACATGTTCTGTGCTGAAATGTCAGCGCTGTGCTGTTGTGTAGGTGGTAGTATGTATTATACACAGTTTTCAAAACCTGAATAATCAGTGATGTGCATAACTTTGCCAGGGAAAACAAATGGCTGTGTCATTTTGATTTCGATATAACAAGAAACTGTAACCTATAAAAATTAATTAGCATTCTTCCAGAAGGGGGTTGTTTAACTAACATCTTTGTTTCCATGTTTTCAGTTTTGTCAGAAGTTGGAGGGGAATGTTTATTCTGTTGCTAGTATATACCCATAGATTTGCAGAGTATTTCATGGAATTTTAGCTACCATGCATCTGTCCTTCTCTCTAGATTTTTCTACTCACTTGAACAAGTGTTTAGATCCACTCAAAGTAACTTTGAAAAATATCCCATTTACTTGAATCATTGTATCCTAAAACCTCACATGGGCAATGCACAAAGTTGCTTTAATATTCAATAGAAGAATAAGTTGCTACACAGGAAGAATTTTTATTACAGATTCTATGTAATGTTTTACATAATGTTTATAAATAAATTCCCTTGAGCCTGATGTTGTCCCTATTATATGTCAATATGAAGTTTAGCCAATGACTTTAACAGGATTTCTCCTGGTAAAGTCACTGTCATCATCATCAGATCCTGAAAGTCTTGAGTTGCTGGTCACTGTTGGGAGTTGAGGGAACCCCACATCTCCTGGAATTTGGTTCTCTGATGGGCTATGTTCTTTCCATTTACATTTCACATACAAATGTATTGATTGCACATATAAAATTTCTTGTATTTTTTTTTTTTTTTGAGCTGAAACAAAAAAAAAATACTTTGAGCACCCATCATATTGAATTAAATAAAACTCAGTTTACAGGTTTAGCTCAGTTGGTTAGAGCGTGGTGCTAATAATGCCCATGTCGCGGGTTCAATCCCTGTATGGGCCACTCGTTTGAGGGTTGCACTAGATGATCTCCACAGGCCCCTTCCAACCTTACCAATTCTGTGATCTATGATCTATTTTTCTGAAAGGCTCTGCAATTCGTTAGCCTTCCTCCACCACTTTAGAAACTAAATGATATAAAGGTTAACTAAAGTTTATAAATGTTATAAAGGTTAAAGGTTGACATAGATGTTTGCATGCCAGCATTATTTAACTTTGCTAACCAAAGTTATAAAAGTTAGAGAACAAGTAGAGAACTTCTCACACACTAACTGTTCTGACAAACACTGGCTAGATTGATGTCTTTCTGAAGCTGAACAATCTAAAATGAATAAAATTGTTCCTTCAGAGTACAATTGTACTGGTAGCTTTACAAATATTCTAGAAACGGAGATGGGGTTGATCCTAGATACTAATCCATCAGAAAGTATTTTAGCAGTCAGTAGACAGGACTAATTTTTATTTTAAAATGGCCCTTGTAGAAAATCCTTAGATTTTCAAGCTTGCTAAGTCTGCTGAGATACGCTTGCTGTATCTTGAATCCTTCCTTAAATGTTGAGATTAAGCAAGATTTTTTTGTGAGTTAACTTGGCCTCTTTTCCTCTGCTCTGTAAATACATGAGATTTTGATTGGAAATTAGCTTTGATACTTTGTGAATAAGCTACATGCTTAAGTGATTGAGTACTCTTTTAATGTAAATCCTGGTTGGTGGCTAGAACCTATTGAAAGGTTTCAGCTTTCTATCTACCTACTAGACTCCTTCTGCTCCTCACCTAACTGCCCAGGAGGAGGTACCTGAATAGAGTGAAAAAGCAATAAGGAACAAATATTGAAAAATTAATGACATTTTAATGACATTTATTAGTCATAGTTGCTAGTGAGGGAGAACTGAACGAATGGTAGACTCAGTTGCAGGGAGGGGGATTGATGGCAGAGGACTTCTGTCTCCTGATCTCTGTTGTTGAGGAGACAGTTCTATGCTTTCTCTTTATGGTTAAGCCCATTCTGAGCATCATCTGTTTGGTCTCATAATCTTGATTAGGAATCCAGGAGACTATGAGAGCATCTACTCTGACCTGTTTGAAGTAGTATTTAGCATTTTGTTCAGCAGTGCCATGCTGACCTCCCTAAATGCATCTTTGGCAAACATGCATCTTCCAGACCAGCATCCTGTCTTTGCTGGTAGCCTATTCTTTTAGCTCCTCATCCTCATGTATAAAATACTGTGTTTTGAACCTGGGTTTATCGTTTCCTAGGCATTGGTGGTTGCTATGTGTTTCTCCTCAAAGATGAAAGCCTGCTAAAGCTCACTTTTTTTCACTTAAGACTTAGCTGAATTTTTACAAGCTTGTTCATTTTAAACTGAGTAGTAGTTGATTCTGCTTACGAGGCTCTTTTTGTTATTGTTGGACAGGAAAATGGTTCCTTTCCTAATTGATCCCAGATGCTGGCTCTGTGGCAGCCCAGGACACTGGTTGCTGCAGCTGTTGCAGCAGCGGACCTTACACTGGGTCTACACTAAAATGAGCCTAGGCCCACTCTCTGGCCCTGGAAGCACTCGTGGTTGCTGCTGCATATCATGCTTTGCCTTTGCATGGCTAAGCTCTCTTCCCTATAAAACAAAGAGGCCTCATCCCTGCTGTCTGTTGGAAAGCTTCTCTGGGCTGTGCCAGGAGGTGTCTAGAAAGTGCTAGTTGGTGCAGGCCAGTGTGCCACCTGGCACGCTAATGCTTGCATAGTAGGGAAGAGTGTGTGCAAGTGCTCTGCCCTGGCTATGTGTATACAAACATAGCCTTAAAGAGACTATTTCAAACACAGAAAAGTGATTGATTGAATTTACCAAGGAATATCAACCAAAAACTTTTTTTTTTCTTTTTCAGGCTAGGCAGTTCTGGCAGTTCCTGGCAGTCATTTTGAAGGAATCTTTTGAAGGGACCTCTTTCTTCTTTAGGAATAGCATCTTTGTAAGAGATTTCTGGGCCAGGCCCCTGTTATGTCTGACAGCTGGAATTCAAGCGCCTGGTCTGATCACTAATGTCCTTGCCCATATTTCCAAGTTCTTCTTTTCATAACTCCCACTGTTCCTAATATGCTTATTCTCTCATTACCTGTAGTCCTACTGGTCCTAACCATGTTACCATGTTTTGGGTTTTTTCCCTTTGAGGCCATGTTGCTCTTAGTCATTTGTAAATACGTAACCTGTAAAAGCAAATTGATGATGAGTTCGTGCATTGACAGACATTGTTACAGAGGGCTATTAAATACCAAAGAGAATACTCATTAAAAGTGAAGGATGGAAAGTACAGTTTGGAAGTAAGACTATGTATTTTCCGTAATATCTGTAGTATATCCCTTTCTATCCTTAGTTACCTTTAATTTTTAATGATCCAAGATGTATGGTTTTCCAATTTTTTGCACTTTGGCTAGTAGGAATCTAGGTGATCTTCAAGAGTTTTTAATCTGTTTCACACTTTTTCTTTCTAATTTTTCTCTCCCAAACTATATTCACTAGACTTTTCTTAGCATTTGGAGAGTCTTTAAAACTGTTGTGTTTGGAGCTGTCCACATTGAAAACCATCTGGGATCACTGGTGTTTGCAGTAAAACCTTCCAACCCAAATTTTTATTTTATCAGTGTATATCAGTAAAGCTCAGCATAGTTACTCCATATTGAGTAGGGCACCACTAATAAAAGTGTGGAAACTGTAGTGTTTTATGTCTGGAACCCAAATAAAAGGCTCTCAGGGCAAAATTTGTTTTGCCTACCAGATAGATGCTTAAGGATGAGTATATCCCTAAAATGTGACAGGGACTTTAATAATGAGGTAGAGTTTCCCTCTTACCACCCCTCCTTCTGCAAACGACAGAGCTTTGAGCTCTCTGCATCTTGCACATCTTGAGCACAGAGCTGTAACTATGAAACTAGAATGAAACTGGGAAGTGCTGTGGCTTTCTTGGGCCACAGGGTCTGCAAGCCATGAGCAGTAGTCCATAATGCGAGCCTGCATGGCTCCATGCTTGCAATGCAGCGTGCAGGGCAGAGAGAGCTGAGGAAGAAGCATGGTCAGGATCCTGCTTGTCAAGGAGGGCAGGAAGCAGGCACAGACGTATCTTTCAGGAGTTCTCAGTTACTTCAGCATCTACCCTGCGCGGGTTAGTCTGCTACAAGCACTGCAGTTCCTGTACTTGTACTGTTCTGCAGCCTCATTAATCTTAAAGGATTGGAATTAGCACATCTGTGGTTTATACAAATGACCTAATACTTTACTATTTGCATTGTTCTGTTTATTTTAAAGTGTATGTCATTTAATTGTTTGTTTCAAGCTCTTTTGAACTTTCAGCTCTATTAAGTAGATGACAATGTAAGAATATTCAAAATACATCACTAAAAAACTTTCTTCCTCTGCTATCATACTGTACTATACTAATGCCAGATATATTATAATAGCAATACTGTAAGCAAAGGCAGACTTTGTAATTTCGTTTAAGATCTTAAATGGTGTGGCAGTTTGCTGAGGAGGAGAATGACAATTTCCAAGATCTGGAACTGGGAAATGTTTGTTCTACCAAGAATGATGAGACTCTGGTGGAAGGATGGGAGAATGCCAGTGTGAGACCAAACAGGCAGTAAAAGAGTGCAGCTTATCTTCTGAGATGGGCTAATACACATTATTTGCAGGCATGGAAAAGATTAATAAAGTTTTGAAGAGCAAAACTTTACTGCTGGAGAGCAGTATTTGAAAAATACTGGGTGCAGGCGTCTTGCGGAGGTGGTGGTAGACTTTTGTGTGTAGGCTGGTAGAAGAAGGGAGGATATGGAGCTGGGAGAAAAATGGACACTTGAGTCATTGGGGTCAGACATCCTACCTCCTCCAGCGAGGAAGACTAGGCAGTTTGGGGTTGTCCAAAAGTACTTGGGGAAAATCCTAATATAGACAAACGTTTTTGCGGTTAAGTCACAGTCAGTGGACAGGAAGATGTCGTCGAAGGTTTCAGAAGTTCAGTTCAGTATCCTGTTCTTAAACTGGTGATTTGTGAAGGAAAAAGGGAACAAGTGCAGTAGCAGATGATTATGAGGTCACTGAGGTTTCATTGCTTTTATACTAGTATAGAATATATTTAAACTTTCTCTAGTCACATATTCACATTCTGGCTTATCATTGTGTCAGGGAGTTCACTGAGATTTTGTGGTATTTGAGGTTGAAGCCAGCGGTCTCAAGTAGATTTCACAGGAAAAGAAAAGAGGATTTTCAGTAAAATAGTTAAGATTATTCTGGGCTAAATGTTCTTCTATACCCATTAGCCAGGTGGTTGGCTCCATAGCTTACATTTTCTAAAAATATTTTTTTAATGACAAATAGACTTTATATTTCCATACATATAAATACTCTGTACAGTATTTCACACAATTCATAATGTCATTTTACTTAATAATAATGGAAATAGGAGAGATCATATATGTGTACATTAATACCATGTGACAGTAAGCATCCCTTTAAAAAGTTTTCTTGGAAAAAAACGGCAAACTCATCCCCTTCAGTACGGTCAGAACTGGAGCTATTGATCTAGCTACACATTACAAGTGACCATAAAATGTGCCCATCTGAATTTACTGCCATGAATTAATTCTAACAGAAAGAGTTAGTATATCGTTATTACAATAATTACAAGTCTTAGAAAAAGAAGTACTACCAAGTGAGAAAAGAAGTGTTGCATTCAGTTCAAGCTCTTCTTGAGGGGCTATACTCCTTTTTTCTTGAAACTGTTTTATGCTTTACTTCTGTAGTTTTTACTTCTTCTAGTGTGAGTACAAAGTAGATACCTTTCACAATGATCCCCTACAGTAATAAGAATTACAGAAATGTGCAATAGTATCTTTATACTTCTATAGAAGTTTAACATTTATTTTTATCTATCTATCTATATATATAATATTTAAAACTAGTCCTTTCTCTCTTGTCAGTGTGCTGTGCCATATGGTGCCGAACAACATGCCAGATGATAAAAATATTCCTAGAACATATGATATCATCAGTCAATTCAAGAGGGGTGAAACTTCTTGACCAAAGCATTTGTGGCTTTGCTACATTTTCCTAGGTGTAAAGTGCGTATTTTGAAATGACAAAGTATGTCCAAGTGGTCTTCTTTTTATACAAGTTTTAAAATACATGTTTTTAGAACATTTTGCTTGTTAAAAAGGTTAAAATCAAAGAAATTTTGTGTTTACAAAGGAATTCATGGCAAAGGAATGGTTCTTTTCATAGCAAAAAATGATTCATCTTCTTCCTTTCAATCTATATTACTGATAGCTGTTCCAATGTTGGGAATGTGCCAGAAGGAATGGCATTTCTTTATCTCTCTTCTCCACTTGCAGAAAAGATAATGCTTGGTCAGAGGATGTTTGCATTTAGTGTAGATAACTATCTCAAAAAAAAAAAAAAGATACTATCATTCTGGTTTTCCCCAAAGTTTCAGTTACTTTGTGGTTTTAGTGCTTTTTTTTTTTCTTCATTATTTTAAGCTTGCATCATGGTTTTGTCTATTTGCACCCAAACCAAAAAAACCTGAAGCGTGTTATATTGGCAGAGAATCTTTTGGACTAGTGGTCAACTGGCCCCGATATGTGTGGTTTATTTTTGTTGTTTTTGTTTTTTTTTTTTTTTTTTTTTTTTTNTGAAGTATCACAAGGCTGTTACAATGCAAATAGAGAAGAAAGAGAAGAAAGACATAAAAGCCATAGGGATAATGCTGCAGGAAGAGTGGCCTTTATAATGGTGTTAGTAATGTATATGGTTTGTACATTGTATGTACATTGTTTGTACATGTACATAATATACATAATATAAATAATAGACTTGAATATACCTTAATGGCTTATCTCTTTTAAGTACCTTCCATTAGCTCATTTGTTTTTTTTTTCTTTTTTTCATATGAGGAATATTAAGTAGAAAAGCCTCAGCTTTGAGTTAGGAACTAAAAATTTTGGTTGTTGATTTATCAGCTTCATCTTAGTTTCACTAAACTCTTTCTTTCTACTTGGCTTCCTTATGTTTGTGTGTTTTACTTGCAAAACCAGTTAGTGTCAGCTCTGGCACTCCTGTGTTGTTGAAGGCTTCCCTTAAAACTTCAATTTGTATTGCAGCATTCTCATTCTGTGTTTACTGTTTATACATTTTGAGTTCTTAAAGTCCTTCTCACTTTCCCTCCCCTCAAATATCGCTTCACTGTATCTTGATACATTATTTTTTGTATTAAAAAATTGCCTGACAAGAATTCTTAAATTTCCTAGCTTAGAGACCTTAGTTATAAAAGACACTGTTTAAAAGACAGTGTTTGGTCTGACTGTCATAATCGAATTGATAGAATGAATGAATGAAATGGGCATGAATAAAAAGTAACATTTAGATGTATCTGTCCAAAAAAGATTTTTAACCATTACTAAGATTCAGGCCTCTTGTGGGGTTACAGTCCCACTAGATGTTCCCAAATAGAGAGAATGTGAATTTATAATCTAAAATATGAAAAAATGTATATGTGAACAAAAGGAAGGGTTTGTTTTTATACAATATGAGGAAGAAAAAGGGGCACAAAGTAAAATTTATGAAACAGTGAACAAAATGTAAATGAAGTCATAATTAGTGTCTGTATATCAGCATGAGTGCCGTGGATATAATAGAAAAAATGCAGTCCTACCTTCCAGTGTATACTTTCTACTTTTTACTTGCTATGGGTATTTTCTTTCATATTTAATAGCCCTCTATAACAGTCTCTTTAAATCCATGAACCCATCAGCAATTTGTTTTTACAGGTTAATATACTTACAAATGATTTTGTAATAGAATATTCTCATCGGAGGGCAGATTTATTAGCATTCCTCCTCCTCGTCTGATTTTTTCTCTGAAACTCAACTACATATATAATATACCTCTTTTACAGTAAGCCATTAGTTTGGAGAGGACTGCTTTGCCTTGTGATTAAACTCTTAGCCACTTGAGCATCTCCAGGGGTGCATCACAACATGGACATTTTAAAAACTAAAGTTTTGTATGTTTGTTTTTTTGTATGTTTAATGTAGAACTAAAGGAGTCAAGACCAAGAACCCATTGCATTAGATAACATTTTAGGATTTTAGGTTCCTCTTTCTGTAGAGTGATATTTACCGTGTTTACTCTTACAACTGTCAGTCGCTGGTGGCCTAACTTGCTTGCACTCATCGTATCTGAAATGGAGCACTTTTTTCCATGCATATACTTCATAATACAGTAAATTGCTAATTCACAATTTTTAAATGCTGATGGCACCCATCCAGTGCTCTAGGCAGCTATACTGTAAATTGAGGTTTGTAACAGAAAAGGAATTAAGGGCATTTTGCTCACAGAAAATACATTCTGTTTGCACCCAGCATGTCTGTCAGTGTGTTAGGTTTTGTTAGCAGTGGCTGATTGAGGCTAAAAGGAGGACAGATCTGGTCTGACCAAATAAACTGTAATTCATTGGTAATTTGTCTTTTCTCTTATGGAAATGCTGGAGACTCTTATGATTCCAATCACTGTCAGCACCACGTGCTGTTTGGCAGCGAATCGTCACCACTGAACCTTGGTTTCATGTGCTGTGACTCAGAGGGCTTTTTTCAAGCCCAAGATCAGATCAACAGGTCCTGTCAAGTGCTAAGGTTCAGGTATGGGTGTCAGCTTGTGGCTCACTTGAGTCTTCTGAGGAGCTTTACTGAGATCCTTTAAGCCATAGTGATGGAAATGCTCCTAAGTGGGCAGCAGGAGCAAAGTTCCAAATAGAATCTGCTCCTTGCAGGAGCACAGCAGGGACTTTCTGTATTTAAAAGCAGAAGGACAAAAACCGATTTCTTGCTAGGGTTCTGATTCTTAAAAGTATTCTTCAGCAGTAACTTTAGGCTGAAGTAGGCTAATATGTCAAAGCAAAAGACATGGATGTGACTAACCACTAAAATGATGTCAGCAGGTAAAGCCTACATATGATTTGTCTACTTCAAAAGAGAATATTGCAGTATTTAGTAATACTACGCAAGTACGTTGCACCTTCTGTGTGAGAATCTTGTCATGTCAGTAATTTGGGGCTAGAGAGCGTTATTGTCCCTAACTTACACATGAAGGAACTGAGGCACTGATACAGATTTTAAAGATGCTATTTTATAAAGCTAATGGGTTGTGACTAGGTGCTTGCCTGTTCAGTCAGAGTTAGATGACATAGGAACTGTGTCCAATCTTGTGTCAAGGGCATATCCCATGCACTGGATCATGTAATGGGGCTTGCATACCTCAGCTGAACGCTTATTAATTCACTGTCTTGATATTGTAACCTGCAGACCATCTCAATTAATTTGCAATCAAGAAGAAACAACACAGTGGGAACAGAAACACTGTCTAAACAAACAGGAGGTAACGAGGCCATGTGATGCTCCACACAGCTATGCAGCAGTAACCTGCACGTAAGGCCTCGCAGCAGGGGAGCTACATAGACCACTCTTGTGTAGTCACAGCTAGATTGTTTCTGGAGCTTGCTCATTTGGAGTATAATGGACCTAAAGAAAGCAAATCAGGCAGAGTTTGTTATGTTGTTATTCTTTTTTAGTATTTATGAAGCAGTTCATAAGTCTTATCAACCTTAGCTAACCACACTCTAAATATTTTCATTGGCTATCTATGCTAATTTAAGTGGTGAAGCGAGAGTAGATACAGTAAGCCTTAGAAGTCCTAGGTGATACTGAAAAGGATTTGTAGGTTCTTGTAACCTTGAATATTCATTCTTATGAAAGATCACATTTCAGAAGGTAAAGAAACAGTTATGAGCAGAAAAATATGCATACTTGTATGGATTAGTGTAGTTGGTTTGGTACACAAGCAAATGCACATTTTTGGCACCTAATTACCCTTTCTGAAGTGTAGTTATGCAATGTATCCACCCACTTGCTATAAACCTGAATGAAGATATAGGCTGCATATATGTTGTTTACATTGCAAATCTCTGCCTCTTTTAGAAAATCCAACTTTCACCCGCTTCATATGAGCAGCTCTCCCGATTCTAAGAATTCATTTTAACAGAAAGCAGATGGTTTCAGAAAGCTGAAATGAAGAAGGGAAAGGAAGAAATTTAAGATTAGAACTAATGCGTATAACATTAAGTTAAAATTACTGTGATTTTCTTTTTTAAAGAAAGGGGATTATAGGAATTAGTCTTCTGTACTGGCATGCAGGAAAAAGGAAATGCAACAGATGTTTCTAAAGAAGTGATAACTTTATTTTTTTAATTTAGGAAATGTTCAACAATAAATTGCAGAACACAGATTAGCATTCCTTCTTTAAGCATTTCTCTCTGGTTAGGAGGTGTTGTTTGTTGGCAATGCCTAACTCTTTATCTGGGGCCCGCTTCTTTCTGCTTGCTAAAAACCACATTTCCTCTCTGTACAAGACACTAGGACACTAGGAACTTTAGTCCCAGCATTACAGTGAAAGAAGACATTTCTCTTGGACAAGGGAACGTAAACTCTTTTCAAGTACCAGCCAGAGAGGGATGTCTTTCTAACCTGCACTGTTCAGCCTCCAAAAATATACCCTGTTCAAGGCTCTTTGGATTAGGGGAACTTAAAAAGACTCTTGCTGTCCTACTGGAAAGAAAACCCAGCAGCCTGTTCTAAGTTAGCAGGAAGACTAACATCCTATAGCTGTAGCAATATTTCTTTATTAAAATGAGAAGACAAGACTTAAATTTGCCATAAAACTTTCATTACTGTGTAGTATTTCTAGGAGGACTGTGCTTTCTATGTTTTTTTTTTTTTCCTGCCTCAGGGGGAACACTTTTTTATGCACATAGTAAGGCTCTATAGTCTGGCAGAGGCAACATTTAGAACTGCTTTTCTTGATACTGTGCATCTGTCTTTGTTGTGATGGTATCTGTAGCAAAGTTTATAGAAAAGATATGTCTCTGGACTCTGGTTTTTTTTGATGTTACTCTATTTAGGTTTTCCAAAAGGTTATGATTAATGGTAGTGTGAGAAAAAACATTAGCCCCCTTTGCCCTGACCATTCTTAAGGAAAAAATGATGAAAATTTTCCAGGGAAACATTTTCTATAACTGTTAAGAGGATTAATTACTGCCTACTGTCTCCACATAGATAAGTAGTTCTTTCAGTTATGTGTGAGAGGGGTCATATGAGCTTTACTAATCGTCAGTATTTGTTCAAAATAACTTTTTTTGTTATTTGAAACTTAGATACAGTCAAGAATTACTTGTCTTATCACAAATACTGGAGAAAATCTGAATATTAATGTAATACATATCGTTCCTGTTTAATAATTCCACTAGGTCAATACTTTCATTATAGTTGTAATCAAAAGTTCACTTTAAATACCAGATACTGAGTATGGTTAGTAGATTTTCTCCTTTCTGCCTTCACTTCTGTGAAGATTGATTTCCAGGAACTAAGTGATAGTGGTGTTTCTGCCTCTGTTGTCTGGAGTTGTACAATGGTGCCTCAGCTTCCCAGGAGAAGAATTTTGCAAAGTAAATTACATACATAAATTACAGCAATGGGAGAGTATTAGAGTCCTCAGATAGGTGAAGAATTGATAATAAAATCTTTTGCTCGTCAATGTTGGCTCTTGAGTAGGTAGTTCTGTTTTAAAAATACTCCATTACAAAAAATTTTTTTTTATTCGTTTATGGAAAGTTCCTGTTTGCTAACCATTTTTGGTTCTCGGTATCAGACAAGTCATTGGGCGGCTGTCGAGCAGCAGTAGCAGAAGCTTCATTACGGTATGTCTGCATAAGTGTTGCTATTTAGTAGTCTTATTAGGAAGAAAATATGTATCTCTACATATTCTGTATCTTTCTATATACCATATATAGACATATATATAGCTATATATTCAGCAAAGGGCAAGCTATCCACATGGCTTATTAAAACATTTGGCATTAACAACTTCTGTTGCTTTTATTCTTCCCAGGTTATTTACAGTACTGTGATAACACAGTTTATTTTAGTTTTGGATATACATAGGAAAACAAAGTCATTTCCTTAATGGAATTTTTTATTCAAATTCTCTACAAGTCTACCCTAGTGCTATTCATATGCCTATTTAGAATTTTGTACCTAAATCTGTTTTACAATTTAAGCTTGGTTCCGAAGCCTGATGAAGTTACGAATTGGAATAGATCCACTTGCTGGGGAATATAAGTCACAGCATTAGCACAGAAAGCAAACCACAATATTAGTCCTGCAGTAGTGCAGGACTCTACCTAGTGACTAAGTTTTCAGTAGTAAGAACAGTGGATTGATTATATGATGTGGCTTCTGCTTTGAGTAGTACTGAGGATTGATCTGAGTCAGTTCCTGTTGAAATCACTGCTAAAATCAGTTCAACCTTGTTTGTGCAATAGGTGGTTAACCTTCTGTCTAGATACTTTCTAGTTCTTGAGTACCGACATAGAAAGTTAATCAGGAATAACCATTCTGTTTGGAATTGGTAGCCTAACTTACTCAGACTGACTGTGCACAGGCAAGCCTTTAAACCTCTTCAGAAAAGCGTCAGCACTGATTTGTGCTGCAGGCAGTATGCATCCTGCCAGGCCTGAAGGAAATGCTGGAAAAATCATTCTCTGGATTGCCCAGATTCCAAGGGTAAAATCCTCGCTGTACTGAACTCTTCGTTTAGTGCTTTGGAGCATCTCATGTCCTTGGATTTGCTAGGAAAGGAACGGTTCCTTTGTTCCTACTGTATGTCAACCTAGGTTACATTCTTTTTTGTGGTTAGTATAAATGTTAATCCATTGTTTGCAGTGTACCTTAGTTGAGGTTTGTCTGACAACATGTCAGATAAACCTCATCTCTTCGCTAGCGAAGCTGGCACTTAAGGCAAGAGTCATTTCATTTCAAATAATTCTCACATTGATTAGACAAAATGCACCTTAAACGTGGATGGCTAATCGAGAGGCTGACCCAGAGACTGTCGTCCCCAAACTGGGCAGAATGAATGAGGCACCAGGTAGGTACCTTGAGTGTCTTGGCCAGGAAAGGCCACAGTGTCTAGCCAGAACTGTATTTCTTATGTTACTCTTCAGAACTCACCGTTCTGATATCATATGTGCACAATGAAAAGTGAAAAGTAGTCTGACAATTTGGTATACAGTGAATTTTGTAAACAGTTTCTGTTTTTCTAGGCTCTCTTGAGGATAGAACTCATTCTGCATGAATGTCTAAAGTACAATTGCTTCCTGATTTGTAACAGCTGCCACAAAGAAAGGAGTCCTTCGCATTAACAATTCTGGGCAGACAGTCAGATTTTAAACTCTGGGATACTCCACTCTCTCTCCCTGACTTTCTCAGCAGACCAGGGAATAAAAAATAATAATAATAAAAAAAAGCTTGGATGCATACAGCATGTTGTGCAAACCAATGAGGTTTGATCAGGGGGATGCAACAACTACATGAAGACTAGAAATCTAATTTGGAGACTTGAAGTTATGAAACAGCACAGATGAGGAAAGAGATTAAATATAAAATCTGATGTTTTCTTGCTGGTGCAAACAAGTATAAAGAGTTTCTTAGATGGTCAGTAGAGGGCAGGCATATTTTATTTCTGAAGAACCTTTGCCCACTGCTGTGTGCAGAGTATTTGTTCTACCTTCAGATTTGAGACTGTAAGTCTACTTTGTCACATTACAGTGATATAAATCAGCAGTTATAATTTAAAAAGACATTGTCAACCCCTTTGAGGAGCTAAATGTCCATTTTAAAGCAATTGGAGGATATGAGTTATGACTACAGGCATTTAATTTCTGTGTTTAGATTGTAAAAACCACGGCATAAAAAAACTGAAATACTGCCGCTACTGAGTACTAGAGAAGAATCATTTCTCTGCTGAGTTCTGTAAAATGCAGTAGTTCTTCCTGATGTGAACTACTATATCAGTAATGGGATGGAAACACACTCCTGAAAGTCATGATTGTTTAAATCTTAAACTCAGTAACAGAGATTCTTCTTGAAGATTTGAGTATCCAAACAACTTTAAACCTAAAGGAGCAATGCCTCTTTTAATTTCTACCTGCCTTCCTCTGTAATTGAAACAGTGTTTGTATTTCAACTGGACAGGATACCTAACAGGTTCTGAATACAGGATAAAATCAGTGTCATGTCTGATTAACTCAGCAGAAGAAATTAAAGTGGATTTAAAGGAGCATTTATTTTGAGTGCCCCCATTCTCCCCCAAATATATTTTAGCACTGAAACAAAATGTAGACAGAGGCTTTTCAGGAAATGCATCAATATAAACACATGTTTAGTATTGCTATTTCACTTTCACTATACTTTTAGGGTCTTGTAATGAGATTTATTCTTAAAGAATATGAACAATAAAAACGTATGTATTGATGCTATAGAAGATTAGAAATTTTTATCTAGATTAACCTATGTATGTATATATTTGTGTGTGTGTGTGTGTGTGTGTGTATATATATATATATATATGAAAATTTACTTATGTGTATGGTCAGACTCACCACAGAGAAGCTACGCATGTAAGTAACAGCAACATGAGGCAAAAGTTGCCTCATCTACCACTTCTTTCTGTAGCTTGACAATTTTCTTTTTTCTTGCATGGTTTGATGTTCACATAAACACATTTAATTAGGATCAAAACTGTTTTGAAGATTTTTCCCGAAATATGCAGTTCTCGTTCACCTTATCTTTTCTGTATGTGTCAAGAGAAACTTTGCAATGCATTCAGAAATTCTGTCAGCTATTAGAGGAAATGAATGCCCTGAAAAACATTGACCGTTAATGCCAGCTTAATAAACTTTGTGCTTCTTAGTTGGGTGGCACATTACCTTTGTGACAACCATGGCTTTGACATGGATGACTAAGGTACAAAGGTCCTTGAATTGCACTTGCAACCAAAAATAAAACAAGTTTGTACAATACTTGCATTTGTTTTATAGCAACGCGGCCTTACAGGCAAAGAGCTGAATTTTATGCTGCCCATACCTTCTAAGAGATTTCCAGGATAATTTTCAAGTTGGTGTTCTATAGCATGACGGAAGTGCATATTTTTGTGCAGTCCATACATATGATTAGATAATGGATCTTTATAACAAATAAAAGCTGATTGAAGAGATGCAAAAGTCAGAAGCTTCAAATGATTTCAATCAAAATTGGACTTGCTATCATGTGGGGGTACATGTTACTAAATTAACTGCAATGTTGTCTGCTTGTATCTTTGTTCTAATTATTTTAGCCAGATGGAAGAACTGTCCATATGCAGCCTATATCTTACACAAAATTTACCGGATGTACTTTATTCTAATCTTGCACTTAACCCCTGAATGATTTAGTGTTATGTTTCCTATGATATGCTATTAACCAGAACTTAATATTAATGCTTTTAGATGACTTGGACTAGATACAAGAACTAGAACTTCATGGTATATTGTTCTGTTGTGATGATGATTTAAGCTACTGCAGCAAAATATTTGTAGCCATATGGATCTTAGGAAAAAATAGGTGTTTCTGTGGATAATGTGATAACCTTCATCAAGCCAACAAATAATTTACAAGTTTTAATGCATAAGCTTTCAAAAAGGACTTTTTCATTTCAAATCTCTGCCTTTGACTTGAGGTAGTGAAACTGCTGTAGTGTAAATTTTAA
This sequence comes from Rhea americana, assembly GCF_003343005.1. NCBI lineage: Eukaryota > Metazoa > Chordata > Aves > Rheiformes > Rheidae > Rhea > Rhea americana. Next base: position 468,483 of record NW_028186523.1, read on the forward strand.
GATTACTTACACTGACAACATTAACTTGAAACCTAGTCATTTCATTAAAAAAAGAGCTAGTGGTTTCAGGGAATAATCCTATTTCTATGTTATCTTGCCAGTTTCTGTAATTCTGCAGTTATATTTTCATCTTTAATGGGTTATATCTCCTATGTTGGATTGTAAGGCTTTCACAAAAGCAGGGGAAACTCCATTGTTGCAGAGAAACAATGAAACAGACTTTTAAAAAAATGATATTTTTTACACAAATTATTTTGTGCATTTTTTACATAAATTGTTTACACAAAGTAAATAGAAGCATGCTGCTTCTCTAATCTCTATCAACATAATTAGTGTTGCTTACAACTGCAGAACTATTTATGAATCTGTTAGCGCTGAGTGTACATAACAGAAGTGGGTAATAAGTTCTCTGAGAACTTACATCTTGAGCAAAACAAGACAGAGAGCTGTAGAGGTAATGGACAAACTGGAATGGTCAGCTTGATGGTAGGTCAAGGATTTTCATCTGGAGTAATTATTTCATTATCAGTTCATTATCAGTAGTTTTGTAAAAAATATATTACTGAATGTCTTCAGTACCACTTAAGAAAAAAAAATCAGAACTACTGCTATTTTAGCTTACCATTTATTTTTGACTTAGGAGTTTGGTCCATATAGGCTACAGTGTAGCATACATTAGCTGTCTACCACAGCTTCCTGAGAAGCAGTGTGTAGACCACTGGGGACCTAGCAATTGCAAAACCACTCATCTGAATAAAGTTGGATAATGGATATTTCCATGGCCTTACTTGCATTTCACTTTGATGCTCTGTGAACTGCCTGATGCAAAGGGTGGGTGAACGATGGTGTAGTATGTGTTTTGGGAGAGAAGAATCAGAACAGTGCAGGGATTTGAATGGAGGTAACATAGGTTTGACTGCAGAATGATGTTCAACACCTAGCTGAATGCCTGTATGTTTAGGAGAATTGGAAGGGAACTAAGAAATGGGAGCTATGTGGTAGGACAGGAAAAAATTGCATAATTGGATGAGAGAGGAGTCAGTGGTGGGGGAGGATGAATCTGCTGGAGATGGAGAGGGATAAAAAGGCAGAAGAGCCTGTAAGAGGAAGCCTGAAAAGAAGAAGTACAAGGGAGGAAGAAAAGAATCTTGTTAGTCTTGCGTAAAAAGTTCTGTCTGAGGAAAAGCTCATTCAAGCACTGGCAAAGTAAAAAGAACCAAGAAGGCTGACCAGAGAAAAATTAAACTGGAGCTCAAAACAGAGAGAAAAGACTTCTTTCTTTTCTTTTCTTTTCTTTTCTTTTCTTTTCTTTTCTTTTCTTTTCTTTTCTTTTCTTTTCTTTTCTCTTCTCTTCTCTTCTCTTCTCTTCTCTTCTTTCTTTCTTTCTTTCTTTCTTTCTTTCTTTTTCTTTCTTTTTTATTTTTTTTCTTTTTCTTTTTTTTGGCAACAGAATGCTCCCAGATTGTTGCTTTTTCTTTTTATTTTTTTCTTTCTGGCTAAGAATCTCCTGCTTTCCCAACTTCTCATTCTGAGTACTGAGGTGAGATTTACGGCTTTCTCATCTTATTTATTATTGGTGTTACAGTACCACCCAAAGTCTCAAACAAGATCAGGGCCTCATTGGGATAGAGGCTAGGAAAACAGCAAAGATTATATAGACTTAGATGAGTATCGGATAGCCAATATTGTGTCCAGATGCCTGGTCCAAGGAGCCTGCTACAGGCAATGTGAAGTCTGCCATTAATTTGAATGAGTGGTTAACACTTTAAATGTGCTAGAAATCTATGTATGTGTCTGCATACTGCAGTAATGCGCCGTTTAGAGACAGTAAGTCAACTTTAAACAGCTGAGTAGCAGAAGTCTGAGGCAATGTGTCCAAGGAAGTAAGACTGAAGTCCTGGCTTCACTGGAGAAAGTGACATTAGATTTTTCTGGGACAGGAATTAGTGCAAGTGCTTCTAAATGATTCTTCCAGTATAGCTATGTGGTGAAGTGACAGTGGTTAACTGCAAGATGGTCCTAACGTAAGGTAGCTGGGTTTTGCTTGTTTACTTTTGTTTTCTAAAAGCATAAACTATGTTTTTTGCAAATAAAAGAACCCTGGAAGGGCCAAAGGAAATCAGGCGTAGGACCTGTCTTTAATTCCTTGGGTCCTTCCTTTACAGTTGCCAAATCCAGTTTGGCCCTGGTTTTATCCCTCAGAGAGATGCTAAAAGAATTCATAAGCACCTAGACAATAATAAGGTGATAAAAAACAGCCAGCATGAATTTGTCAAGAACAAATTGTGTCAAACCAATCTCATTTCCTCCTTTGACAGGGTAACTGGCCTGCTGGATAAGAGAGAAGTAGGAGATGTGATATATTTTGACTTAAGTGAGGCTTTTGACACTGTCCAACATGACATTCTTATAAGCAAGCTTGAGAAATATGGCCTAGATGAAATCGCCATAAGTGGCAGCACAGCAGTTGAAAAAAATATTCTCAAAGAGAAGTTATCGGTGGTTCTCTTTCCAACTGGAAGGGCAGCTCACGAAGCATCACTCATTGGTCTCTCCTGGGGAAAGTGTGTTCTCTAATCTATCATTCAAAATGTTAATGAGAAAATGCACATTAATTTTTTTACAGGTATAACTGAGGGGATCGCAACACTTTGAAGGAATGACTCAGTTCAGAGGGATCTGTTAAGAGGCCATGATCAAAAACAGACCAGGTGAAATTCAGTAAAGAAGTGCAAAATACAGTCCTTCGAAAAAATAAAATAAATACACTAAGACAAAATGAGGAAGTAATTGGAAGGCAGGAAAGTGTCTGGGGTTTTAGGAAATCACAAGTGAAATATAACTCACAAAGGACATACTATTGCAAATACAGCACCTCTTTTTTCGGGATTCTTTAACAGGAGTGTCATGTGTAAGACATGGGAAGTAATTATTTTGCACCATATGGTGCTGGTGAGGCCTCAGCTGGAGTATTGAATCCAGTTTGGGGGACTGCATATAAAGAAAGATGTAGATAAATTGGAGAGTTTCCAAAAGAAATCATGGGGAAATCAAGAATTTTAAAAACATGACTTAAAGGAAAGGTTGAACAAATAAAGTTTGCCTAGAATAGCTATTTGTCCTACTCCTTTTATGCAGGAGGATGGTCTAGACAGTCTCCTGAGGTGTCTCGTAGCTCTATATTTTTGTAGCTGAAACAGTAATTGGCTATTTTGTAATAGTATCTGTAATATTGGCTATCTGATACACATCTAAGTCATGATTAGTTGATGTCATAGCAGAGGCATTTCTATAGCTGTCATACATAGAATGACTTAAAAGGATCTCTCATTACAGGTATGGCAGTAAGGAATTTTCTTTTTTTAAGAAATAACTCAACATTTATGGTATTTGGTCATTTTTTTTAAAGCTTATTTTTCAGCTCCCAAAATGTATCTGCTGAATTGCATCATTCAAATATTAAAGCATGGCAAAAATGGTTGCTCGCTCTTGGTTTCTGTTTTTCTGCTTTTCTTCAGAACTATGTGACACATGTATGTATATATATCTATCAAAAAAAATTTCAAGCACTTGCATGATTCAATCCCATGTACTCCACTGAAAAGTGGAATTAAAGTAAGCATGTCCAGATCGTCTGTGTAGTGGCTCAGCTCAATGGACTAATGCTGTGCCATTTATGAGTTTGCTGTCAAAGGTTCCTATGTTCATGGACAGATACAATACCTGAATGAAACTTTGTAAGCTGCTAAGCAAGACATTATAAATTAAGCTCTTTCTCCTCTCCCCCCAGAAGCCAAACCTTGCTATCCTGCAACAAGCAGAGCAAGACTTCCCAATGTGGGTTGAAGGAGTGTAAGGATCCCCAAAGTCATAAGGCATTTGGGAAGCAATTGTAAATACCCTTGCATCCTCTGGATGGTAACAGTGGGCCAAGACAGTGCAGTGCATGATGCCTGGGTGAAGCTTCGTGGCCAGTGGAGCAAGTAGCCCCCTTCAGAGCCGCTCTTCAACCCGTTCTCCTCCCCAGGGAGACCAGCCCAAGTCTCCACACAGCCCCTGGTGTACAAAGGGAGCAGGACTCAGAGTCCCTTTGTAGCAACGCTGGACTTTGTTGTATGGCGCATGGCAGTTTTTCTGCCTTTGAGGCTGCTGGTACCTGTGATTTGAGTGGAAATGATTTGATTGTCCGTAGGAACTAGAGGATCTGTATCACTACTCATCTTGTGCCTTTCCCTAAGACAGTGCCTGGAAAACGTTTCATGTTTGCCTGAAAGAAACGAGCAAAAAATCTCTCTTTCTCTAATACACACATACTAAGTAGCAGGCGTTGGTTTAATTCACTGCAAAACCCAGGAAGTTCAAAGCTGAACTTGGCTTTCAATTACTAATTCATTGCTTTTGTTTGTGGGTATTGCAGTCCATGTGATATGTGAGGTTACCCACTGACTGTCATTTGTCACATTAATGTGGATGTTCCACAAAAATGAATTAAGAATGAAGCTTCCTCTAACATTTGAACTATCAGTACCTGCACTTCATATTGTTATAGGAAATTGGAAAGTTGGGGTTTTTTTTTGTTTGTGAGGGGAGCTGTATGTGGGTGTGAATTAATAGAATTTTTAAATGTAGTTTTAATTTTTATCAGCAAGCACTGCTCTATTATCAGATAGATGATAAAATGTCTTGAATAGTTGACTCTGGGGCTTTCACTAAACTGCCCATGAATGCTGAAACCATCTGTTTTTCTGGACGTTTGTCAGGGTGAGTGTGGCAGAGGCAGCTGTTTGAAAAGGGACGCTTTGGATGATGAACCAGCCCATTGTTTCTGAGCGATTCACTTGCATTCAGAGGCTCTACCCAAGCGTACTATAGAGCAATCAAAATCAAACTATTGTTTGTACCAATCATATTGATCTGAAAAGAAGGTGGTGGGATGACCGCATTGTAGATGCAAATAGTTGTTTAGAGCAGCTGTATGCTGGCCAATATGTACCACAGTAGGAAACCCACATGGAAGCTAGAGGGCTCCCTGCACCCTACTGGGGAAAAAGAAAAGATTATGCTAGATTGAACTCTGGTTTATAGCAAAAATGAAGGCTCTGGACTGTTGGTATTGCTAGTAATTTGCTTTTTACAGCAATTGTTGACATTAACCCTGTAGTGCCTTAGTTAGTAATTGAAGTCAATTGTTTCATTTTTTCTGCATGCACATTGCAAAGAGAGTTTTTCAAGATAATTATCTAAAGCTACTGCAATGAAATATAGGAACAATTTGCTTGGATGTCAACTATCAATTTTCTCTTCTATAAAAATTAATTGCACTTTTGTTGTTGCTTTTTATGCAAAATCATTCATGCACCGTTTAAAGTTTTCATAATTTATTTATGATGATGAAAATACAGCAGCTGAATCGAAACATATTGTGGTGTTCGTTTCTGTGTTAAATATAGCTGTCTTATCTTTGCAGAAAGCAGAGGAAAAGATGATCTTTAGTGCATGTAATGAAGATTATAGCTTTTAGTTTAGAGTAACTGAGAAAGCTACACTTCATCCATTAACATTTTAAGCTTTTTAGTTGTCCTTGTCACTTCATTGCATGCATGCTAATATCTCCTCATATAAAATTTAATCTGTCGAACTAAATGAAGGAATTAGTATCTGAAAGACATCTTTCATTAAGCAATTAACGAATCTTTCTAACAAATCTACAAAAGCATATGTGTTTATATTTAATAAGTATTTGTATGATCAGCCAATTACAATACATAGATACATCTTTTTTGTTTATTTTTAATATTACAAAATCCAAATTTACAGTCAGGTCTTAATTATGCTTTAGTAAACATTGTAATTGTCAACAGCTGTAGTTAGGGGCAGTAGCTGTAGTTACTGTCTTTCAAAATCATCATAGAGTCATGTAAAGCTTAATATATATTTCTTTGTATAAGAATCTGTTTTCCATCTCTTGAAGATTCACAGATGGGAATTATGAGGTAGTAAAGAATCTGCACAGGGAATAAACTCAAGGATATGTATTTTTAAAATTGACAATGATGTGTTTGTGCATGTAGGAGGAAAGCAAACAAGAATAGGATGGCAGCATGTATTAAAAGATGATCACCTGCACCAGCTGCAACATGTTTCATTTCAGAGCCTTGCAGTAGCTTTGGAAATGTATTCCCTTTCCAGTTTGTGTTCATGTTTTTTTGAAGGGATATCCCACCATAACTTAAACTATTACTGAACCAGTGTCAACTTGTTATGGCCTCCCTGTAAAAAATGAAAAAATGTAAGTAAAAATCATGACATTACTCTTTTGCTCTTACACCATTATTAACCTGTTTGAGAGCGTTTTTCTTAACACTATATATGAACACTTCCTTCTTTGACTTCCTTCTTGTCTGAATTACTTTATTTTCAAAATGTTTCACCTGAGGCATAAATATATAGTCACTACATAATAATGAACTGTTAATTGACTAATGACTCTTTTCTGTGAAGAAAATACACTACTTTATTTCCTTGAATAAGATGTGTTCAGGTAATAGTTATTCCTCTGATTTGGCTTTTATTTATAGAATTTTTTAAAATTAAGTCTGCACTTGGATCATGCAGAAGTTTGTGGAAAAGCAGCAGATAGATAAGCAACAAATCTTTGTAGTAGTTTCAAGTAATGGCTGCTTTCTTGAATGAGGAGCAAATTCTGCATAAAAAGGTATGGTTCATTTTCAAGCATATACCGAATCTATAACACTCCTTAGCATTTCCATCTATTAAGTAATAAAATACATTGATCTTAAGACACTAATAGACATAGTACATCTGTAGGTAAAAACATCTGGGAATCTGGCAGAAAATTGCACAGAGAAAAGTTGAACGTTGTTAGGAGGAATAAATCCCTGATTGCTTGCAAAACACTGTAGGTTTAATTCTCTCCCTGTGTCAGAGGGGTGGGGAATGAGCCACCAATGAGAGATGTTAGTCAAGTCAGTTAATGAAATACAGGTGAGGCACTTGGGTATTAGGTGATGAAGACAGTATAAAACTGTGGAGGAGCAGTGTTGTCAGTAGGAAGACTTGTTTTTCTTTCTAGACATACCAAGCAACATTAAGACAGACAGTGTAACATGTTTGATTTAACTCAGTTTTTTACCTTTTCCATTAGCAGTTTGCTCCCTGATTGTTTTAGAGCTACTTCTCTAACTGTTAAAACAACTCAGCAGCTTGACAGCTATCATGTATGTCTGGCAGTATTAACAAAGTGTAATCCTTGCCATAAAGTTAGGAAGAAAAATGTATCAGACACCTACTCGTTGTTTGCCAGAGGACCAAACCTCTGAGCAGGAGAGAGACAGAGGGAGAAGTTGTACCACCAAAAAAGTTCAGGGATGATGATAAGCCAAGGCACGTGCTATCTTCACCTGCTGGAAAAGGTGGAGTGAGGGAATCATGGAACTCTTTTTTCACTGTTTGATAGTTCTTTGTAGCACCTGTGAAAATCTACTTAAAGTTCCACCATCAGCTTCAGGCTCCATATGGTTCTTATATTGTGACGGAGGCTAGAGTCATCAGTTCATTTTGTGTATTGTACATAATATTACTAAGGCACATTCCCATCCTGGAAGAGTACCAGCCTCCCTCAAGCATTAGCAACTTCCTTCTTCTTTTAATCTTTTATTTGCTCTTAGGCAGCTTTCTGGACATAGGCTTTTATTATGCTCCCTTTTTATGTCTTCTGTGATTGATTCGTGTGCCTACTTCCAATGCTATTCAGTTTTGCTAAATATTGGCTGCATGAAATTACTATTTAGTAAAATCTAGGGATTTTACTGAGTGCAGCTCATGAATCAACTTTACTTCAACAGGAATTACACAAACAGGAGTTACAGCACATCCATGTTTGTTTATAGTGCTTATGATGAAGGGCAGTATAAATACATGGATAGACAGAAATCAGTGCCTTAGAAAAATATATCACTACTATATCACATTTTTACCTTTTCCAATGATCAATTTTCATCAGAAAAATTCCTTGAAAATGGAACTGGCTATAGATGTATGGCTGTGTTTTTATGCTGCGGTTATCTGGAGGTAATCATTTGCATATGGTCTCAGAACTGAATTAAACTCTTGTTTGGTCAGCCTGGTGTCCCCAGGATTGCCATTCATTTCCTGATCTGGGCATGGGTTGTGAAAGAGGCAGATTTAAACCATAATATGGAATTACAAGCACTCTGTGTGTGTGTTTTAACAATATTTAGCTATGTTTTTATTAGAGGGGAAAAAAAGTGGGAGTTTCTTTTTGGCGTGAAGGATAATTCATATAGCTATTGCATTTTTAAATCCTAATGGAGGCAGGAAAATTCTAATCTAATATAAATAATGTTTTCTTGGGTGGCCAAACAGAAATAAAGTTTGTTGTACTTTGCTCCTATTAGGATTTTAAAATTCTCAGTATAAAAGTACGTACATGTAAATACACCTTTTTTCCCCCACCTTCCCAATGAAAAAGGTATTTTTTGATCTAAAACTTTTTGTAATAATCCACTAGAAAGTTTTTCTCCAAGCCATCTCCTTTTCCTGCTTAAAATTAGGTTCCTAAAGTAACATTTTGACATGATGCTGATTAATATCCATTTACAAGGTGAATAATATGTTAGGGAAAAATTTAGTACGGTTAGAGAATTTGGCACAAAGTTGGAATAAGGACAAAATGTTGTCAGAATTGGGTACTAAAAGCCATATGCTTATTTTTTGAAGGTGGGTCACGTTTTTAACTGTCAGATTGTTAAGACTCCTCACAGCACCCATGGGTTTCTGTCAGAGACAGGTTTTCACTACTGTGGGAAATCAGGTCTGCCTGCTACCCCCAATTTGGCACATAAATTCAGAACTTCAGTGACAGGGCATCTAATTCATGAAGCCTGATTTCTGACGTGGAAGGACTTCTCTTACAGAGATTTGGTTTCCATTTTTACTGTGGCAAACTGTCATTTCTTGCAAGCTTCAGAACATTGGGAAGATTGTTTGCTGGGGTTTTTGTCTTTTTTTTTTTTTTTTTTTTAAGATTCCCCTTGTGAAATTAAGTACTGGAATAGGAATCTGTCACAAGCAAGTTTCATGACTTTTTGTCCCAAGCGTTGTTCTTACATTTGTTTAGGAAAAATTGAGAAGGAAAGGAAAAGCTAGACAAAAATTAGGCATCTCATCTCTAGCCTGAATGAGTTTGTAGGTAATTTACAACACTTTTGCATCAACGTTTTCATTCCAGCTTGAATAACGCCACTGTTTTTACCCTCCACTTTTCTCCAGTATGTTTTTAGCAAGCCTTGATTTTACTATCATAAATAAGCCAGTTCACTTAAGTCTGCTGTCCTTGGTACTGTTCTCATTCCTTTTCCATTTGAATTCATCTTCTTTCTCCTCCTCTGTGTTTTCAATTGTGGAGTCCTAGGACCTAGCAGAAATTCTTGTTTCTGTCGTAAAGTGCATGACCTTTAAGCTGATGTTAAAAAAAATCTTCCATTTCCACCGCTGTGGTCCCAAATTTCTTTTTTGTGATTTCCAGTCCTTCTCTTTGCTACTGGTGCCTCCCAACTTCTTATTCTCATTAGCATCCTTATAATCAATATTTTGCTAATGAAAGTATTAAACCCAACTAGTACCGAAACCAGTCCATGAAGAACTTCAGAAGTAACATCATTCCCATATAAATCAGTCTTTTCTTTCTGTGTAATCCACTGGCTTCTTTAGCCAGTTCCATTATTAATATGGTTTCCACTTTGACTGTGGCTATTGAATGCTATACTGAATTCCAGGTAGATTGGGCTTACTGTTTTTTGTTTTGTTTTTAAACTAAAATACTGGTATTCTATTCAAAGGAAGATTTCAGAACGATGTAATGTGATATACCATGGTAAACCTGTGCTGCATTTCCTGGTTTTCTAATATCTAGTTGTCTTCTTTAAGATTTTTTTTTCAAAACTTCAGCAGCTCTAGAGGTCTGTGGCAACTTAGGATCACTTTTCTTGGGTATTATTGCTAGAAAGAAATGGGCATAATTATGCAGAGCCACTTGTGACGTGTTTAAAAACTGCATTTATTTCAACAAAAATTAGCACAGGGAGCTTTTAAAAGCAAACTACTCTTCTTGAGTTTTAATCTTTTTCAGTGTTCGCAAACAAAGTTCAGTCACACTTTGTGGATGAGAAACAATTGCAATTTATGCAGTTTTTATTATGCAGCAATTTGGCATGTAGAGTTTCATTTCTGAATGGTTTCTAATCAGAATCCAGTTAGTCCCAACAGGTCCAGCTTCTTTTCAAGTGTAAGCCAATAGATTTTGACCCATTCACGCTGAGAAAAATTGTCCCACTTTCTTGAGGATTAATTTTTTAAAAAGGAGACTGCTTATGGTTATTTGAGATCCCATAGCAATATTTCCCCCTGGAAACTCCTCAAATTCTGCTTTAGGTGTTTACCAAGTCACATATTTCAGTCTTCTCAGAAAATACCTTCCCCGTACTATTATTTGCTTTAAGTTTATTCTGATACTGCGTTTTCCTCAAGTGAGGGTGGCTCTTAAGTAGCTTTCTCATGTTTTATTAGAAGGAGTAACTGTCCTTTCAGTTCCTGTGTGTTTTATATTTGGGATCCCGTTATAGTTCTCAAGACCTAGAAATTTTTATGTTTAAATTATCTAACAAATAAGGTAAAGGCTTTCTTCTTAAATGACGCGTTAACTCTGTCATTCCAGCAATGAGTGAGTCAAAGTTTAAAGAGAGTCATAAGGTAAAATGAACAGAGTTTATGCATGAAATGAGTATGAAATGTTGTGAACTTCAGTTTGGTTCCAGAATCCTAAACAGTGTAGATCAAAACCATACTGCTACCATCCCTGTGTTTTTTAACTGACATGTATTTACCTCTAATTCTTTCTCTATTTCGAAGCCAATTCCTCTCTTGCAAGAAAGATCACACAAGAAATATATTATAAAATATTGATGAGAAATGCCATGTAATAACATAGCATGGTGATGGTTCAAGTACAAGGATAATCAATGGACAGCATTTCTATTAAAATAAATATTTGGCATAATTTACAAAAAAATATAGAGTATTGATAAGCCTCATTTAAAGAGGCTTAAAAGTAAATTTTACTTTTTTTCTTGATCTTATGAGAGATTTAGGGTTAATCGAGTTGATATGTCTCCTGTACCCTCTCCTAGAAAAAACATTAAAAGAATTTACCTTCAGACTCTCCATGAACTACCAAATTGATGTATATTCTTTGATCAGACTGAACAATTTACCTTTAGGAGAGTCACCATCATGTGGCATATATTAAGGGAGGGTTAGAAACAGTTATCACTGTTGAAGTAACTTTTGCTAAAAGGGGCGTTGATGTTGTTTAGATATTGTCAGATCACCAGTCAAAGTTTATGCTTTATTAAACAGTAAATTCACTGCTCTCACATGAGAAATGGGGAATACTGTTCTGCTTCAGATAATCTATGTGTTATGTCCAATTTTCAGCATCCTTCCTTTCTGGGATTTGGCTTCATTGACAATTTGATAATGGACTGCAGCCAGTGCTTCCTCCAAAAATCCTGCTTGTCAGAAGGGTAGCTTCTATTATGTCCCTGTTCCTTTTCTAGTTCTTATTTATTTAATTTTATCCTGTAACAAACTGATAAAGAGCACCACTCATTCTCCTAAATAGAGGTTTTGCCCTGTCTGTGGATCCAGAAGGCTGTAATTCTCCCTTCAGTCCCATGTCAGACCTGGCAGCTCTGTGTGAACACACAGAGACCTTTGAGCCTCTCATGTACCAGACCCTATCTTGAGATGGATGAATTGAGCCCCACTTACCTACTTTAGGGTGAAGTCAATCATTCTCTGAGCTCCACTGACTGTACTGGTAGCTGCTAGGGCGGGGGGAGAGGCAGAGCATTTTTAGATACCTCCATTCAGAAACCTAAATATAATCTGAAGCCAAATCCTGTGCATGCAGTTAGAAGCAAGGTATTGTCGTCTTTGGTATGTGGGATGTAGGCTGGAAACTGTTAGCTTGCCACTGTGTACCAAACAAAAGCTATCCTGGTACCTACCCTTCGTTTAGCAGAATTTCACATTATATTTAAAGGTAAGTAAGATATATATATATTCACCGTCCTAACTTCGTACACCTGACCTGTTTAAGTGAAGACTGAAGTTATGCCGCTGCAATCAAAGGAAGACACAGATACTACTAGGGAGAAATGCAAATCTTAAGCACCTGAACTGGCCCTAGGAATGCCACTTTCCGGTAGCTGTATGGGATATGCAGGGTGATTAGGATCCTTACTGTTTGCTTTAATTTAAGGGAAATTAACCTAAATTGTTGCCATAGCTTCAGTGAGCCACCAGAATGTAAAACAAGTATAATCAGTGCAGACTCTGTGAGGAGTGTGGACTGATATCCCCAGTGGTGTAGGAGAGCAGTCAGGGAATGGATTTCATGTCTGGCTGACTCAGGTGTTGAGTCGTGTGTTGGCTTTAGAATAGGAATTGTTTTCTTGCTCATCTTCTTTAATATGGCCTGCTGCTTTTGTGTCAAGGATGGTATTAGGAAAGGCTTATTCCAAATGCCAGCATGACCTCCAGTCTCTGTATGTTCTCCGTGGCGAAATCATAAAAGAGCAGTAACAATTGAGACTGTCCCACTGGAAAGGAGAAATCACTGATTATTCCCCAGGAACACTGAGATGCCCCTGAAAAGAACTAACGTTCTTTAGTAATAATGCCTGATGATTCCTTTTATCCTCCAGTAGATGGTTTCTGTTCTGAGATAAAGCTGTATATTTTGTTATCTTCTCTTTGGAAAGCACAAAGAGGTTTGCTGGGAAATAAAACACAAACACCAAAAAGAGAGAAGTCCCATTCTACCTTGAGAGCATCCATGCTGTGCCGAGGTTCCCAGTGCAGAAACCTCTGCCCCAGAGTTTTACCCAGCTCACAGGGGCTGTGTGTAGGTACTCACTTGGATCTGAAAGTGTTACAGCTGCACAAGAATTAATAAATATTTCAGGGATGTTGCTCTGCTTATCCAGGGTCAGCTTGAGACTATAGGTGCTCTCTTCTACTTTATTTCTACCCCTTTTAGAGTTGTTCTCTTAGTTACAATGGTGCCATGTCTTTTTACGAGTTCAGGAATAAAAGCTGAAAGGAGGGATGTGGATTGCCGAAATATAGAAGTACCTGTTTTGTCTTACATCGTCTGTGAGTGGATCATTACAGGGCTCGAGGCTTTGCTGATGATGACAGTGGCTCTGCAACCTCATTTCTGGCAGAATGAGAGATGGTGTATCTTAGCATATCTGGTTAATATAATTGAGAGCCAACATAAAACAGGTATCCAAAGCAGGCTAACTTCTACCCTTGCTCTAAGGTGGAAACCTGAGGTGTACAGGTTTCTGGACAGGATAACATGGGATCAATACCTGCAGGCTCTTTATGACTTGAGGTTCTTCCAGGCCTGTGTTCTTTCATATTTCAAGTTACTGTAACCTTAATTGACATTGAAGTTGTCTTCTTATAGTATTTTTTTTAAAATATGTTCTTGGAAATGTTGGACGGCTTGTGAGTTTAAAGCAAATTAACAATGCTTCTTTTTTTCTCTATAAAAGCTGTTTTACAATATGTCTCTTGTAAACTTGCAGCTTTCTAAGTTTCTGTATCAGAATGTGAATTGATTATGGGATTTGACAGATCGTATCCTATTAGCTCTTTGGCCTGTAGGAAGCAGCCCTTGACCTATTTTTTTTAAACATTTATTTTATGAATGCTTTCAAAACTGTCTGAAGATCAAAAAAGCAGGGTCATTCATTTAAATTTCTTTTAAAAAAAACAGAGATTCAGGGCTAATGAATATATGGTTTATTAATCAAATGTATGTAGCTGAAAGAAGCCAACTACAATTCACTTACAATTGTGATTTTACCCTATTTTAACGTTATTTTAATGAGCTGCAGATTTGAATGTGGGCTTTGTTCATCTGTTGCTTCCACTCAATTGCAGTTTCACCCTAAGAAGACACAAGACAGATTGATCAGGCTTCCAGTCATTGTGAGACTTAAATGAAGTGAACAGGGCCTTATGTTTCAAAACCAAATGAGAGGATTAAAGCAAAAAAAAAAAAAAAAGTCCTATGTTATCTGTCTGCTGTTCTTAAATTTGATTAAGCTACTTGCCACTAAGCACTTTTGGTTTTACTGTAAATACAGCCTAGAAATAAATTTTCATGGCCGCAGGCACCAATCAGCAAGTGATACCATGAATAATTAGCACTTAGAAACACTTGTTCATGTTAGACTGTTTTGCTGATTGCCATTTCCAAAAACACATTCAGATAATATGAGAGTACATTTCCTTAAGGTCTGATTGGGATAGATCATGCTGCCAGCAACTACAATGGTGATATAAGCAAACTTTTTTGTGTGCATGTGTGTGTGGAGTGCTAGCTTATATTTGAAGAGGGAAAAATAATCTCAAATTAAATTATTAAATTTATAATAAATAGGTTTTTTTTCACTACAGCATTCCGTTTTGGGCTATAAAGGGCACCTTTGAACTTGAGTATGACCATATCCAAAATTTTCTTCTTAAAATGTTAGCAGATTTCAGCCACGTCCATCTCTAAAATAATGAAGTTGCCTGTGAAGACAGTGTAACAGAGAATTGTTTGCTTTATTTTATTCTTATTATACTTTATTCTTAAAGGCTCTCCAGTTGTCTTGAGATTGTCTGATGGGAAGTAGCAATCTCTGTGAGTTATATAGCACATAAACTCTAGGAACATAACGATGTAAAAACATAGCAGTTTCGTAGACTTTTGCTTTGGTTTATATGTTTAACTCTGGGCATAAGTGTGTTTGAACTGTGAAGTACATCAAGACGTGTAAAAATATTCATCGCACTAATAACAATAATGGTATATTTTTCACATACGCTTAATTTACCATTTTATGATTGATTTTAATGCCAATTAAATATTACCATATTTGACATACATCTTTTATGTTCTTTCTGAATTGCCTTTTGAATTTTGTACGAAAAATATTAAGTAGCAAAGCAAACTAACATGCCTGTGGGATCATGCCTGATCCCACATTTCTTGCAAACCCAAACTCCCACCGTACTCTGTGATGGTTTTTTGTGCGGGAAAATCCTATACTTTATGTGCGGATTCTGTTGGTCTGAGCAATATAGGATTGTTATCTCAAATAACTTTTTGAAATTCTAAGTGGGAAATACAAGGAGTTAAGTTTTGTTAATACAGAGACACTTGTCATGGTCTAAAAGAATGGTGTTAGAGTGGAAAACTGCTGTAGAAAGAAAAAGGTTTTCAAAAGTTGACTTCTATGTAATACTGTGAGTACCTATAAAACACTGGTCAGTACAAGCACTAACTGATTAGTACATGTATCTCCATGAAGCAAGCTAGATTTACAGCTGGCAAAACTGAGGCAGAAAGTGAAAAAGTGACTTTCAGGTATGCTGATGCCACCTTGACTTCAGCTGGAGTTTGCCTTATAGCAGCTCTTCAGGAACAGCTACCTCTGCACACGCAAATGAAGCTGCCACCACTACGCTCACTTGAATCTAGCTGGAATGAGAGCAGTGAGCAGTAGCAAAGATGTAGCAGCATGGATGTCAGCATAGAAACTCGCTGGGCAACCTCAATATATCTTCACTAATATTGCTGTCTGTACTACAAAGATGAAGGCTGATTGAGGTTTGCCTAGTGAGATTGTAAACAGTACCTTCATTCAGTATGTAGACGTATTCCAAGAGCATATGCAATATATAAATGGTAAAATTATGATTAAATTTGGAAGTCCCAGACTCCCAGACATGCGCGGCTTTCTCTTGAGCGTTCAGACTCTCCTTGTCTTGTCTAAGTGTTAGACTAATGTCTATCAGCCTCAAGAATTAAATGTGTGAGAATGAACACATTGATAAGAAAAACTAATTTATAATCAACACTGAGTCTTTATGCAAAAATGTAGAATAATGCAGGTCTTAAATCTGTCTGATTCCCACACATTGTTTGTTTTTAAATGATGTGCTGCATGCAGTACATTTCTTGTGTTCTAGGGAGATGATCATTAAAAGACCTTTGTGCTTTCTCATCCTTTGTGTGGCCATATGTAAACTTTAAGAACTGAGTTCTGCCTTTGTGCCTCTGTGTCAAACAAATCAAAGGAGATTAGATTCTTCCATCCAAAACCAGAGAATTTTGAAGAAAAAAATCTGAGATTATATTTTGGGATGGTATTATATTTGTTGAACTGAATTGGAAGCACAACCGTATATTCATGTTATATATGGTAAATTTTGTGTAAATTGTGTACTGTTATTTGAGAAGAAAGCTTTAAGAAATATTTACTTTTTTAGTAGAGTTGGATTGCTTTATGATTCATAAAACAATATACAAAAACAAAAGCACCTAGTGTAATGAAATTTTGTGAAGCATTTGTGGGTTCATTTTCTGCAGCGCAGGGTGTTTGCTGTCAGAGTCAGTGGATGTTTCTGTATAGCTTCACAGCGTTAAACAAATTTCTCTTGACATTCAGTATATGTAAGTAACTGAGAATATAGTTCATTTCATTTAGTGTTCAGTCATCTAAAATCAAAGCATTTGGAATATTATTACTTAGCTTTCATATAAATGAGTAATCTTCCATGTATTAAGCTTGCTCTGTTTAAACTGAAGTTTCCGTATAGCACAGGCTACCATCTGTATTTTTTCATATTATTACTGCCCTCATAATAAGTTCAAGGTGAGGTTTTCAGGCAGTAAGCTGCAAGTCAGTTTTCATATAAACACTTCAGAAAAGCAATCTTGACATCAGCAGTTTATGTAGTCTTCCATCTATAATGTAAATGACTACACCTGCTTTGTTTTTATTTCTTCATTATTTTATGGCCACTCATTTAAAAATGTTTAAAGCATTAAAACTGTCCCTGCAAATATGTGTGAAAAGGGCACAATTGTTCTTGCAGGAAAGGCCAAGAAAACACACAAAAGAGGCCACAGTGAGACGATAAACATAAAGGTCCAGGAGGTATTATTATGAGGTTCACAGATACTGTGTTCCAATCAAGCTCAATAAGGTCTGAATTCCTATTATGTTTCTCAAGCCTCCAAAAAGACATGGGAAGGAACCAAAGGTTTAAGTCAAATAAAAAGCACTTAAGCCAAGAACACATGAATGTATAGCTGGGTAATGGAGCTTTCATCTCTGAAATAAAAACAGTTCAATTCAATTGGAACTGAAGTTTCTTCCCCCTTTGAAAAAGTTTATTTTAATGAGTTTGCTTTTTATGCGTGGGCTGTTCTTTAATCGATGCTGCTCCATTGAAGTTTTGCCCAATGAAGACACAAGACAGATTGTCCAAGCTTGCGGCTATTGTTGGGAGTTGATGAAGTGTATGGGCCCTTATGGTTGATAACAGAAGTAGATGGTCAGAGCCAATAAATAAAACTTTAACTCTGATTGTTGGTTGCTTTATGCTGAAAAGCTTTCTATTACCATGAATCTTCGGTTTTGAAGGACTTGTGAACCCAAAGGCAGCTCATAGCTCTGTCACACAGACTAAGTCAGTCAGACAAGCAGCAATCTGTCCTATCTGATAAACCCAGTTTTGTCTTTTAAATTCTAGACTTCTCTTCAGGAATCAACATTGTTAATATCTTGACAGACCATTAACTTCATAATACACGTATCTGCTGCCCTGTTGATTTATCATAAAAATTTGATGTTTGTGAAAGTTACATTCTGCTGTCCTTGATCATGTTTTAACAATGAAAATATTAGAAAGAACAATTTAACAGGTGTAAGCCTGTTCTAATGTTTGCAGGAATTAGTAAAGTATTTTGTAACAGCATTGTGAAATACAGGTGCAGAAGTACCATAAAAAAATCATACTCAGTATAGCAAGAAATCAAAATACTAACCTAGAGTTTGGGTTTTTTTCAGTGACAGATGAGATTTATTTTGTAGATAAAACAGTGCTAAAGCCATGCTGATTTGTTTTTCACTTGGTCTGAAGAGATCTCAGTGAAGAGCAAATATAAATTCAATTAAAATATTCTGCATATTTACTGAAGAAATGTCATTCGTTTCAATTTTAAGGAGAAAATTTGTTCAATATTTGTGTTATAGCCAGTTTTCTCTGAGCAGCTTAAAGTGTGTCAGCTAGTGGCTGCCTCACTTGGAAGATGTCACACAGCTACAGTGGGAGACATTTGGCCCTAGGGGTGCATCATGTATCCTGGAGTTTCCTGAATCTCAGGGGGAGAGGGGAAGAGAATAAAGGGTGCAGAGCCCCAGCCCATGCTGGAGAACACAGGGAGCGCAGGTGGGGGCATCCCCTTGGGATGGGTGGCAGGGGGGAGCGGATAAGTTTTGGGAAATGAAGGTCTCTCTCGGACTGTTTTCTACCTGCATGAAGGTCGCTTCATCTCGTCTCCAGAGCTTCTTAGACTGTTCTTCGTCATCTTAGTATCAGAGACATGGCTAATGTTTGTCACATGTGGTTCGTTCCCTGTCATTCTCTTCCCCAGGGCAAGTTTTTATGTGCTGTGCAGTACTCTGTTTTGGTAAGTGTGTTGCTTCAGGTCTTCAGTCCTCCATACTGTTGGCACGCGTTTCAGGAAAAACAGGAGAAAAAGGTGCAGCTTGCATATGGTGTAGGAGGTCGTTGTTAGACTGGCTGCAAAAAGCTCTCATGTAATGATGAGCTTTTAATTTGCAATGAGAATCCAAGCACCACAAGGTCATGTGCAGTAGTACATGGAGAAGGTGGGCAAATGTTCTTTGATGCATGTTTATTATACTGAAAAAAAATCTTTATATAGTCTTAGTATTTGAGGTGGTACAGTTGCTTTATTAACTGATACTGCACTCAACAGTGCTGATCGTTCTTCAGTGATGAATTTGATGGAGGAGAAATACTTATTTTTCTCTTTTAAAGAACTATGTTTTGTCAGTCCTTCAGAGCATGTTGGGCTTTTGAGTAGAGGTGGCAGAGAACAAGGAAATGCACAGCTGAATAAATTTTTCCGATCTCTTTATATATTACTTATTGCACTATCATTTAATGTACCTACATAAGGAATAGCCATAAAGTACACTGTTTGGGCATCAAATAGGTGCATTTAGTGAATACCAAAAGATCTTTGACTGTAACCGTGTAGCCTTGAAACTGTGCAATGTATGTTTAATGATTGACTTTGAACGATATAGCAGTATTGGTGCTACTCCTGCAATGTGACGTGCCAACCCTAGTCTTCATAGCTATGAAGATCCTCGTATCTTTCATGTGCTGAATATGCTGATATTACCATGCTCTGGCAAACCATGCTTTAATTCAAGGATATGGTAATGGAATAAAATGTAGTGTGAAGTACTCTGCTTGGGTGTGGGTAGCTAAAGGATGAATTTGGAGTAGGAGGCTTTGAAATACAGTGAGAAACACTTGGAGAAATGTCTGCTACTAAAATCTCTGTAAAGACTGGATGCAGATGAAGCTATATCTGTAGCAAATTCAAGGCCATGCTAATTTAGTGTTGATCAAAAGCTAATTTAGTGTTGTTTAGTACCTGACATAAGTTGCTCAGGTGCTTGTGAGAGCAAGTGCCTTAGTTGCAGCCTCGGTCCCAAACACAAAGAACTTAACCATCTTTTGTACTGTGGGGGATCTCTTTTGGCTCTCACAGTGGATAAGCCAGTAACTGAAAGGATTTAAAGGCTGAAATTCCACCTTATTCTAACTGATGGCAGTTCCACCCTTTATATAATTATCTGTCCATTGCTATTGAAAAAATACTCTATGGTAGCATGGTATGTTATTAAAGTAGTGATAACGTGTTTCCGTGAACCAGATCTTGTTTCTAGTTCTTGCCTCTTTTTTTGCAGCATGCTTAAAGATTTGCACAGTGATAGCAATATATAACTGCTGGATATAACTATATTATATTATGGTGAGTGACTCTGTGTAAACAAACCTCCTTGCTTGGGAATGCATAATGTGTGCTCTTGCGGGTAATATTCACTCCCTCGTCGATGTCCCCTGGCAGGGCTTCTGCCTGCACAGACAACCTAAACAGCAGCAGGCTGTACACTCCAAAGTGCCCAGCAAACAGAGGGAGAGATACAACCAACAGACTAGAGACTTAGAGAGCAGCAAACTGATACAGAGAATCGCTTCATCATGCTCTGCTGGTCTTAAAGAGAGTTCTTTAAGAAGAGTCAAGCAGCACGCTCCAAATAGGGAGAATAGTGTTCTTCCTTGAGGCATCTAATTACGAGCTTGTTCTTGGATATTCTCTTGCACAGAATAGAATTCTCTTGCATTCTTCTCATGAGATAAAATGATTCATCTCCCAGTAATTACATGTAGTAGAAATTTATTCTTTTTACAGTTAAATCTATTTTGCATCAAGCTTCTTTCACTTGTTAATATACTTCAGGTTATATGGTCCCCTTAATTCCTCCACTGATGGAATTAGAAAATTTATCAGTTGTTCCAACAAGGATATCCTGAAAGATGGTTGGGACTTGATTTGGGCACTTGCTGTGTTTCAGGAGTTTATTAATATTGGGCGTGCGAGTCCTGGGCAGTTAACATTTTCTGGCATCCTAACTGCTTATTACCTTTTCAAAAAACATTTTCTCATCTGTTATGTAACAACAATACACCTTTAGTGATAGTATCAGTGAAGGGAACTGTAGCTGGCAAAAACTCTAGTTTGTTTTTATGCATCCTGGTTAAATAAAACAAAAAGTTGTTGGAAGAGCAGCGTTCATCATTTAAGATCATGGAATAAMATATGCAGTTAAAACGTTTACTGTATTTTGGATAAATTTTTATCTATAGGTCCTTTTCCATGCATCACATGCATCTATGGCATCTGAGGACCACAGAATTTATTGAGATTAAGCATTCGGGCTGTAGGAAGGGACAGGAACCTATGTAACCCCCTGGTGAGGCTGCAGTGCAGGTTTCTCATCCGTGCTTGAAGCACAAGCTCCATCCAGGAGCTGCACAGTCTTTGGCTTTCTGATTCAAGTTAGAGTGTTTAATTCAAGCTCTGGAAAGACCAATTGTGTTAAACAAGACGGTGGCTGTATCAGACCTGTTGAGCACTGACACACTGACTTTTAAATCTTTGGAACACAGAGCAGCATCCAGGAGGAATACCACTTGAAAAAGCAACCTTCTTTTGCCAGAAGATAAGGAACATTGCAATTCGATTTGTATGATAAAAGGTACTGGCCAGAGGCTGTATTGTTTGCTGTCCTTTATTGTAATCTCCCTATTGCCAGATATGGGTCAAAAAGGTAAGATGTACTCTTTTGTACCAAAGCAGTGAAGTAATGAGGACATCTGTTTTCATATGGTACTTGACACACACACTACCAGAAATTTGATGTCATGCTGTCCAAACTTGTACATCATTGCAGAATTGCATTAGATTTTCTGATTGATTCTGACAAGTCACTGACAGTTTTTGAGGTGAAACACATACATGACAAAGGGCAAGCAGAGGCTGCATATGTCAGCTGGAACACTCCCTTGCTGACTTGAAGGGGTGAAAATCTTTCAGTCTGTCTCTATATGCCCCTTGCTGTTGTTTAACCTCCTCGCCATTACCCTAGTAAGCACAGCTTTATCAGCATTATTTTGATGTGCTAGTGGGTCCTTTTGAGTATTCTCTTAAAAGAAGTGTAGTGCCACAAAATTAGTTCTTGTCATGGATAATGAGTGCCCATAAGGTAAAAAAAAAAAAAAATGTAATTGAGTAAATTTATTCATCATGAATCATGCAGGGTTGATTCGTTTACCATAACACACCATAAACACAGTATTTTGTAGTTCATATTTACATATGCATCCACTCCATTTACCCTCATGATGTCAACCAAGTCCCTATTCCCTTTTAGAAAGTGTCAATGTATATATACACAGTGTACACATATTTAAACACATAGYATTTGAAAATATCAGTGCGTGATAAAAAATAGATTGTATTTTTATTTTTTTAATATTTTTTAACTAAAATAAGGACAAGTTGCACTTTGGTGATGTTTTACACAGGTTTACCAACTCTGAAACAGTTTAGGATTCCCTCCGGTGCTACTGTCAGTAAGGTCAAATGCACCGTTTGTTCTCAATGTATGTTTGTAGGTATGCTAGCAAAAGAGCAAAGGCTGTGCTGTAGCACAGCGAGTTGGAGTTGCAGTTTATTTTACCATTTTACATGCTAACTGTATGCTGGGTTCTTCTGCTTATTATTTCAAGCTGTTAAATTTATTAGGAACGATTTGGTTTTTGCTATTTATGAGATTTCTCTATACTTTACAATTTTTGAATTTCATTTCACYTTGGTAATATTCCACTGTGATATTATGATGATGAGAGCACTGTTTTGTTACTATAAACACAAAATGAATTGAACTTAGGCAGCAAAAATGCAAGACCAAATATTTTGTAGGAACTGGTTTTGCAAAAGTTAAGTAACAGTGTTACAATGTTGCTGCATTTTTCTGAGGAGCTGAAAACAATACTTTTAGAAGCTCATCCTAGGTAGTGCTGGGTTCTGAATGTTTCTGAATATCTGGCCATAATTTCCAGAACGAGCAATCTCTGGGGAGTCTAGGACAATTGTCATTGCAGGACACTTAAGAACATTTTTAACAAAGTGATGATGAATCTTTTAATGAGATTTTTAAGTGGCAAATCTAGAAAAGAAGCTTGGACTGGTTCAGATTATGTCCTTTTGTTAGAAAGAGAGCAAAAATCCAGCTACATTCTGCTACAGCCCTTCCTTGTCATATGAATGGTAGTTTTATTAGTGGTGATTTGTTTTGGTTTATTTGGTCTATAGAAACAGCTGATCAGCAAATACAGATTGGTTGTATTGCTAGTATTCTTCTCTGCTGAAACRCTCAATAAAAGTAATAAAGGGACTCTAAAACATAGGAGGAAGAATACAATACTGCACATAGTTTATCTGGTTAAACTTGCRTATGCTCTGACCTCAAAAAAGAATTGGATCTTGTTTGTCCTGTTTTTGCAGGCAGATCAATTTTTTGCCTGAGTTACACTTTTCCATAAGAAAAGACAGAAATACAATGATCTGAATTTTTTGGTGAAGTACTGAAATCCACATTTACAATTTTAACTGAAAAATTAGCTTCAAACAATTTGTTTTTYTTAATGAAAGAAAGCTGTCCTTTTATAAGGCATTTGAATTAAGAACAGGTCTTTTTACAAAACAATGATGAACCATATAGAGCAAAAAATGTAATAAATAAGAGAAAATTCTGTAAAGTCTTAAAGTAGCATTCAAATTTTAAACCACAGACAATATCACTATTGTTTAGATTTGGATATTTTGTGAGTTTGGTAGTTTAACTGTGAAAAGGTTGTGATCTCTAAATTAAGGTAGGTGGGAGACACTTGTAGGTGAATCATAGCTAGCATTAACAAATCTKCCTGGAAAGAGGAATGTGTGAAAGAAGTGATGCATGAAAGAAAGCAACAAACTTTCCCACCTTTTTATCATGTAGAATAARTTCAGAGAGATTAATTCATCTTCTCAGCATCACATCAGCGGGCACTATGAAATGGAACAAGCTAGATTTTTTCAAAGTTTTTGATCTCTGGTCACCTATTTCCTCCTCTGTTCCCAAGGTGATGCGAAGCTCTCCTTTTGGCAAGACACTTGCTTTTTTTTTGGTTTGCAGACATCTGAAAAACAATTTATTGGTTCTCAGAGGTTCCTGGATTACATTTTGGAAACTATTGAAATCAGGAGGGCAGTAGCATCTCATCTAGCAAGCTGTCTGAGCTGCTGAAATTATGCATAGCTCATGGCCATCATTATAGTGGTTTGGTTGATGTTTCTCTTGCTGTAGAGTCTTATATGGCAGTACAGTCAGACCTACCAGAAGTTGCTCTTTGCTATATATTGGAGGTATATAAAAACTTGTTCTCTGTTTGTTATGTATAAATAATTTCATCCAACCAGCCTGAAACACATATATATGTATATGTTGGCAGATTTGGGCTCACAGTTGTTCAAACTGGCTATGGCATATTTTGTGTCAATCCTGTGTTCTCAGTGCTACTACTCTGATTTCAATCACAATTTTGTTTTCACAGGAGTCATGAGAAAACTTGGGGAAATTCTAAGCCCATTTTTTGAGTTAAACTTTCTTCGAGTGCATTCTAGAGTTAGTGGATGCTGTAAGAATTATTTTAGCTAATGCCAGTCTTTAATGGTTTAGTCCACAACATACTCTAACAGGTTACATTCTTCAAAGGTCCAAACTKTCGCTCAAAATATCTTCCAGTACTAATAATGTATATTTTATAATCTATGAATATAAATATTAGAATGCCAGATTTTATTTGCAAATCCACCTTAATATTTTAGCCTCCTCATCTGTGAGGACATTTTGAAGGTATGAGTTGCTAGGGGCACTAGCTAGCTGCAATGCCATCTTTTAAATGGGGACCTTGACCACATTCCTCTTAGTACTGACTCTTGACAATATCATCAGCAGGCSCGGTGCAATGGGTCCATCCAGACATTTCCTTTGGGGGCAACTGATAAAAATGACTCAAAAGTACTGATTTGGAACAAAAGATATTTACTTCCAAAACTACCAAGCGTGCTTGACCAGAAGAGTATAACAGAAAAAATTTATATCATAAGTATATATTCATTTACTTAAATGTAATCTTTCTGGTGATAGTTCAGGCTAATCAAGCTTAATTCTCATATTTGAATTAGATGGAGGAGTCTGTTTGGCTCACAATATGCTATGACTGTTTTTCAGGCTTTCCAAGTTGTTGGCTATTTCACTAATATTCCCTGGCATGCCTGGAAGAAACCCTCTCCCTTCTCAGGCCTTTGAAGATTTCAGGTTTCCATCCATCACAGGTTTAATCTTGGGAAGGATGTGTGATTCAAGCTTGGAGAGAATCAACTGTGATTATTTTTCACTCTTCAGAAGTTGTGTACCAGGAGCTCTCATTGTTTTTTTACCTTTTCTTTACAGTTTTACCTTTACACTTCAATTCAGAGCATGGAATTGCACAGATAGGCAGGCAGCAGAACAAACCTCAGCAGGCAAACAGTCACACTCATAATATTTATAACAATAACACTGACAGTTTCTCAGTTCATCACAGTACTGACTCACCATTAAAAGGAATTGAAAATGTAATGCTGTCAGCCTTAAAATCATGGAATGACCAGCAYGGGGATATTAACTGACCTGAGCTGTCACAAAGTGCAATTTTGACTTCTTTAGGTAGTTAGGGCTAAGTTATTACTTAATCCTAACTTAGTAATAGTTCCTTAAACCTCAGACAATATCTGAGTTTTATGCTCAAAGAGCCTTTTACAGCCACAGTACCTGTCCCTGAAATTAAGCATCATAATGGCATTGCTGATTGTCTTTAAGTTAATACATCACTATGCGGTATCTATACGATTGCTTCTCATGRCAGCCGGTAGTATAGACAGTAAAACTTTCCTGTGGCAGACTGCTTCTGCAGGCTTTGTGTGAACCTGTAAAATAAATGCTCTTAAATGGCCTCGTTGTGTTTGCCACCAAATGCAGTTGATACTATTTCTGATTGTGCACGTGTGTGCAAGGGAGATGGAGAACCAAGCTGAGTAGTGCTCAAACCATTCCAGGCTTCCTCAGCCACTCCAAACTTTCCTGTCCCCCAGGTTATCTCAGTAGAAAGGCAATGCAGAGTACATCCAAAAGGGGTGTTCATTGCATTTTAATCCTTCGGCTCTTACATTAGGCACGCCTCTATTCACAGACCCAACGATAATTATTTTCCTTTTCAGGAAAAGTGCACTTTGAAGATTTTTAGTGTAAAGATGTAGGTGCATTTGTAACTAGATAAATGCTTGTTTGCGCCAGCAGCAAAATCTGAATTTCACCCAGTGATTTTAGATCTTATTCTTTTGCCATTTATCAGCTTTGTTTCTGTGCATCTCCTTACTATGTAACTAAAAGTCTATAGTGTATATTTTATTGCATTTTATAATAGTAATTACTAATTCATGTGATAGTGCTTGAATTGGTATAGTGTATGTTTATGACACTGATGCGTATTTATCGCCTGAACTCCACATTTATGTATTCTGTTCAGACTGTTGATGTTGCCTTGATGGATACCCTGTTAAGATATAGCTTAATTGTAGTGCCTGACTATTACTGAGTTTAGTATATTGATGAAAGGAAAGCAGCACATTACTCCATTCCTCCCCACCCAGCCAGCTATGTTCTTTTTAAAAAGTAATGATTTCTACTATGATCTGGATTGTATTGCAAGCTATTGCAGAAACAAATACTAATACATTGTAACATTTAAAAACCATTATGTTACATTCATCATGCTGTTTTAGTGTGGCAGCGCCATTCCAGCATTAAGTTAATTGTAAGAAAACTGCTTCTGGGCACGGCAGCTTGTTTTCTGTACTGAGATCCAGATTGCAAAAACTTCCTGATTTATACCCCATTGGATCCAAATGTTTTTATGCTAATAAAGGATTCATAGCTTCACCTTTTATTTGGAATGTTTGTTAATGTGTAATTTATAAAGTCAGTTCCATTAATATACTGGGGAAAATAGAACAATATTTCCCCTGGAAGAGCAATTCTTTGGCAGTCTGACAGGTCTAGAGGAGGAAAAGAGATGATGTTCTATAAGGAAGCTAAAGACAGAAAAGGGGGGATGAGATTATGATAGGCAGGCACATCTAGTGATCTAAGAAATATTTCTGAATATTCTTTCTTATGAACTTTCTTATTTCTGAAAGTTCAGGGTATATTCCAACACTCTGGTGTTTTCTCTTTAGGGTGAATGTTTTCTTTAAAGGAAAGACTTAGTTTCTCCGTGGGAATCCTGATTTATGAGCAGCAGAACCCATCATTCTAGTTTTATGTTGGGAGAGCAAAGCTGTTGTAAACCTACGTGACCTACTTTGATGAGAGGACGAAGGCAACATTAGAAGGAGTTACACTATGTTCGTCTTCCCAAAACCAACGTAAGCGTTAAAATCCTCTTAAGCCTTAATTTCATCTAAGCAGTGGCTCAGTTCAGAGAGTGACAGGTAAAGTGATTGGCATCAGGCAGGCAGTTTTTTCGCAGCTCTTGACACAGATCCAGTTCTGTGAATCATGCCCTTACTTACTTACACTTACACTTGCTCTGCTATGGTTTTTCTTTTTACAGCAGAATTGCAAGCATAAGCACAGAGATACGAGCAGTGGTTTTACAAGTAGAAGTATATGTGAATTTTTAAGTAGAAATATAACCATTTCTAATCAACTGAGGTAGAAAAGTTGCATAGCTGATATGCAAGAAGACAAGGCTTGACATGTATAGAAATTTGTAGAGAAGCTTAATAAATTTCCTTGGCACTACAAGTTGTTCAAAATAGCGTTGCTATCATCAAGATGCATTTCTTGGAACCTCTCTTCAAGAGGCTATAACTTTGAATTCAAAAGCAGATTAGTTTCCAAAATTCAGTGTAAAAAGATATGACTCAGCTGAAACTGGTTACATGTTTTTTTGTTTTAACAGCAGCAAAGACTTACTTGGGTGTAAAAAGGAAAAAAGTATATCCTTATTCAATATTGGGCAGACATTTTCTGAGATTTTGATACATATATATTTGGTTGTAAGTAAGATAATGCAAGTACTCAGTGCAAGTGAAGTTCTGTGGAGCCGTTGTTATAGCTGCTGCAGATCATAAGGTCACAGAATCCCAGAATGCCTGAGGTAGGAGACTCCACAACCTCTCTGGGCAACCTGTGCCAGTGCTCCGTCACTCTCACAGGAAAGAATTTTTTCCTCAGCTGGAACTCCCTGTGTTTCAATTTTTGCCCATTGCCTCTTGTCCTGTCACATGGGACAACAGAAAAGAGTTTGTCTCCATCCCCTTGACACCCTCCCTTCAGGTACTTGTACACATTGATCAGATCCCCCCTCAGCCTTCTCTTCCCCAGGCTGAAGAGGCCCAGCTCTCGCAGACGTTCCTCACAGGGCAGGTGCTCCAGCCCTCTGATCATCTTTGTAGCCCTAAGCTGGACTCTCTTCAGTAGCTCCATGTCTCTCTTGTCCTGGGGAGCCCAGAACTGGACACAGATTTTTCAAATCATGGTAGATTTACTGGAGGCTTTCTAGATAGCTTCTCTTTTTCCAGGTCTCAGTATCCTTGCTTTTTTAAAATGCTAATTTCTCCATGTTTTTCAGTCTATTTCTCCACAGTTTGCATTTGAGGATAGCCACATAGGCTCCGATAACAATAACTCCTCAACTGCTGGGGCTTGGTACAAAACTGAACAAGTCAGTGAAAGGATCTGACTCCACAGACCTTGTATCATGCACTTTAAGAAAGTACTGAAAAGGTAGCAAATAAAAGCAAGTTTTTTCTTCAAAGAGACTTTATATGTTCCTACTGAGATAAATTATTTTACCAAATAATGGCTCTCTTATTTTCATTATGGCAAGACTTTCTAATTTCACTTCTCATGGAATGATGCTCAGACTTTCCTTAAAAAAGTATGTTCTGACATAAACCAAAATTAGGGAATTTCAGAAGGAAAGTGATGATTGGAAGGAATGGAAAGCAGAACTAAAATGGACACTGTTGTGGAGTTTAAATATATCTGTTGTTTCTGATGCTAATAGTAATCGTTTATCATTATCTGTTTTATTCTATCCTAACCTAAGTCAGAACACATCCCACATGGTCTCTGCCTACATTTTGATGTAAATTGACTATATGGCTCTGATATAGTTTATAGCTATTAGAGAACGGGCATCATGTGGGTGGTTCTGAAACTGGATCCAGGTGTGCCAGTCTCAGTTAAGTATCTTCCGTTGCCTTGGATGAGAAACTATCCCCTGTCTGATCCCTGGGACAGAATACATGCATGTGGCATTGTGTAAAAAATAAGAAACATCTTGCAAAAATTTGAGAGCTGTCATTTTATGTATTATATATCTGAAACTGTTAATGTTTGGCTAAAAGAGTTTGGAAAAGAACTTTTAGATCTAAAAGATCTCAGAAACTTACTCAAAGTAATCAAGGAATGGTGAGTAGTGGAGCAGCCAGTGAAGTGGTTCATTCATAACCGAAAGGCTGAGTTCTCATTGTGGATGGACTTGTACATTTTTTCCATGGAACTGATGAAGTCAATCATGCATATGTTCAGTTTGTCTGGCGATAGATTTTTGACACCAAAGCAATGTAGTTTGTTTCATCTTTTATAATTTTTATGACTTGGAAAACTTCTTTGGATAGGAAATAAGCAATTCAAGTATTAGTTGATGTTCAATCTTAGCTTGAAAAGCTTTCTGAGAAGGGTGCAAGAAATTTTGCTATTTTATATCCACTTCTATAAGAATTTKCCCAGATACCATATCCAAATGGTATCAAAACATGGGCAAACTGTTGCTGTTTCCTGGCTTCAACTCACACATTTTACAGGTCAGGCCTATGTGTAAATGAGTATTCCAAATAGTTTGTTGAATATTTCAAAATGTTTGTCAAATAACACTAACTTCTGGTGAGTATTGTTCAGTTTCTGACTGATGGTTGCTATCCTTAATGAGGAAGTCCTGCATTTGAGTTGGTATGTTTGCATGAAGTTTACATGCTGTAGGATAAGTACTTAATGCTTAAACATATTGGTCCATCCAGTGTATTTGTGACAGTGAAGAAGTGACTTTCAAAAAACTTGCAGCAGTTAATCATCTGAGTAATATAGACAAATATAGCTCCTAACTGTCTAAATATCAGTGATAGACTGGATTTATTTAAAGTTTTAAATACACACATGCTTACTTTTAATTGGAAGGCTCATCTTCTCATTTCCACCCCTTTGGTAGGAAACAGACCTTTACATTTCCTACGATTGTGACTCTTCTTGTCACCCTTTTCTCCATTGCCAAAGCCACTGATACCAGTTCACGCAGATTCCCATCAATCTGCGTTTAATGCAGATTTCTTTAGCATCTACTCATGTCTTCCCATCCAGACTGTGCCGAAGTCTTACAAAATATACAAAATACAACATCACTAACCTACTGCTTTTCCTGTATAACTTTCCTGTATATTTAGCATGTTTATCCAATTACCTTCTATGTTATGCCTCAATTATTGCAACTCAGGATGTATCATCACCAAGGATGATTACATCGAAAGCAACATGCTTACTTTCACTCTTGAGGTCTCTCATGGTCTCTCCTCTCACTTTCTCGCCTAAACTTTCTGGTGGTATCCAAATATTTACACATTTTTCCTCCTCTGCTCAAGATGCCAGCTTATCTTTGAGGATATTGAGGATATTGTTGGTGATAAATGACTTTGAGAGCTTGCCTTTCCTTGTGATGACACCAGAAATGGTTTATCTGAATAGGTGCCAAGATGACTGCTATTTAATGTTAACTGAATACTTTTCCTGTCTTTTTCCCTTCTGCCTAAAAACAGTTCTCAGCTATTGTCTGAAGTAAGGTTTTAAAGGGGAAAAAAAAGCCTTCTCCATTTGTGTTGGCTTTTTATAGGGTCTCATACAACAAAATTCTGTTCCATGATTTAGGCTATAGACATTATGGTACCAAAAATAGTAGCAATTAGTTTGTTCTACTGATCACCTACAGGCGCATTGTTTGTCTTACCTTTTTTAGGTATAAGAACATTGTTTATGTCATACTTTTATAGTCTTACTTGTAAGTCAGAACTTTTAAATTTCTGTAACTTTCAACTACAAAACAGTTCATTTTGGGATTACAAGGTAAGTACTTTACTAGCTAAGATCTTCCATAACAATTCAAGACACCTGAACACAAAAATAAGGGACGCCAGTATTAGCTGTATTTCTGTTGTTTTTCCAAGTCAGTTTACTGTCTTGAAAAAAAAGAAGGGAAAATATTTTTTTCAATTGTTTGTGTTTATAGTACTTTGTTTATAAACTGTTACACTGTTTCCTTGAAGGAAATGGTGAGAATGAATCCAAAGCCTGTTGAAGCCAATGAAGTGTTAGTCAGACTTGCCATTTGTTTGTTTGTTCCTGTGATACAGAAAAAGGATGGATCTTTTTTTTATTATTTTTAACACAAAAAGAACAAATCTGATTGCGAAACCACAAAATTGGTAAAATGGCTAGGGGGCAGGTCTGACCCCTGAAGGTGCTTTTAAGTCGTGTTCTTGACTGATCGAATTTAAAGTTKACTTCTCTGTAAAGAGCCTCATATGGATAGCAATGAGAAATCACAAATTCACTAGCTGTCAGTTGTTTGTTTGCTTTAATTTAACTTTTAATTGGTACTCCAAACTTTGTTTGACAGGATAGACATTGCCAGAATAGTTGCCTAGAGAATTAGTTGTTAGTTTCTTACACATAGATTTTAGTTTTGACTCTTATTTTAAAAAAAAAAAAAAAAAAAAAAAAAAAATAGAGGCCTCTTTGCCAGAGGCAAATTGTAATCTGGCAGACACACAAGGCCCTAAAGACTGCAGAGGAGCTGAGTAAAATGGCCCATATATCTCATTTTAAAGCTTTATGCAGTGGTTTTGAATCCAATGAGGATCTGTATGTTGGAAAGATCTGTCTCGTGACACAGCAACAGAGGAAGAAGGATTAGACAGACACTCTATTCCTTATGTTGATGCCTTATTTCTTTCTTTATCAGAATGACCTCAGCAATGGGATGCTGGACATGTCAAACACTTTCCTTGCCTAAATTAGGGCGATGATCTTTCACTGTGTCATCTTAATTTTCTGCTGAAAACGATGAATTTTGAGATATATGGTAATGAAAAATGAAGCTGCATATTATCTGCGAAGCTTTTAAATTTCCTAAATCTGACCGATATTTTACATTTTTAGAAGCTATTAACGGCCTGATTACTTTAGGAGGAGAATTAGTAAGAGGAGGAGCTTTGAGTTAGCTTTTCTGATGCCTGATTGCCTCTGCTTCTTCGCGTGTTCTGTGTCAGGCATGCAGTTTGAATAAATGTACATGTAAATAGATTGCCTTATACCCATTTACACAATCACATGGTGTGCGGTTCAGAGAAGTGTGTACGAAATTCAGATGTAGAATGCTTCTAGATAAATAGGAGATAGCCTCTGTTGCTGAAAGTTAGCAGAGCTCCTTTGACCTCAGGCAGTGTAAATCAGCAGAGCATCTCTGGAGGCCCAGCCCATCCTGCCTTAACTCACAAATATTACTCTTTTCATTTCTGCTAACATTTTATTTTTCTGGGTGTTTATTGCTTTTAAGGTAAATGTATGTCTCTGCCTTTCAGTGCTTCCTCCAAGATGCAAGTACTGCATTCTCAGGCCCATACAAGGGTAGAAAAATCCAAATTCAGCTGAATACCTGTACTAGTGCTGAATAGGAAGGCTGGCTATAGGTTAGCCTTGTAAGGTAGCCTAGGGTGCAGGAAATCTCTTTCCTTTTGTCCTTGCTGAAGGAGGTTAGTCCCAAGCAGTGTCCCAGTGTCCTAACTGCCACCCAGGTCCAGCTGTCTGGCAACAAATGTCTGAACTGAAGTTGTCCTTCTCCAGCACTGGAGTTGGTTTGCTGAGAGCAGTGGCTACACCGAACTAAACTAAAGAGCCAGAGGACTATCTCAAGTGTCTATATTTGGTCTTTGTGCAATAGCATATCTTTTGCCATTTCCAATACCAAGAACTTCTGTGCTTTTTTGAAGGCATTCCTTTTCCTCTACTTCTCTATGTGGCGTCCAAAGCTACGGTATTTAAACTCATTTATATATATATATATGTATATATATATGATATATATAGATGTATGTATGTATATATGTGTATATATATGGATACAGATATATGCTTTTTTAAGAAAAGAAAAAACATAGATTGGTTTGCATCTATAAAGTAAAATTATTCTAATTGTTCTCTGTAAAGGAACCAGCTGCACTTTATTTTTTTTCCCTTAGTGTGAATGCTTACAGGTTACACGTTAGGTTTGTTTTTTGAGGAAGCAGGCTACTGAAAGAGCCCTGTTCAGAGAACACGAGACTCATCCTTCAGGATTCATTGTTCCTGAGGGGTAGAGCTGTCATGAGTGGTTGACATTTAAAGGAGAGGAGACTGTCTTCTATGAATGCTGTGCAAACCTCTCGAAGGTTTTGAAAACAGGCTAAATGCAAACTGTATAAAGACTTGAAGGGCAATGTGCTCCTGGTAACCTGTGTGACTGCAGATGGGAATTGCTGCTTGGTGCTAGATACAGATACTGCGGTTTAAATCTGTTGATTTCCATGCRGATTCATTTTGCTTACAGAGAAGAAGAGAAAGCACAGAAATCCTTATTGTTGAGTACATTGAGATCGATCGAAGAGAGGTTTTACAAAGACAGATCTAAACTAATTTGGTGTCACAGAAGGGATTAGGAAGAATTTCAGTGGTGCAGTAAATTAGTACATAGCTCTTTCACCTTCAGCCACTGGGTTCAAACTCATGGTAAGCTGCAGGCAGTTAAACCTAAGTAATTTAAACTATATCCTTGCTAGGGTATAGTCATGCTTTCTTGTATATAACTCTTTTCAATTAGAAAGAGTTTTCATTATATTCCATTTCAGAATGGGTGTTATTGCTTGAAATGTTTACAGGAATGAGATATTTTCAACATTAATTGGAATTTTTATAAGAAGGACTTTGTTCTAATTTAATTAAAATATTCCAAAACATAACTATTGAAATTAATGCAACTGTTATAGTATGGGCAGTATTACAAGAATATGGAAGTTCTTCATTCTCTTTGCTTATTTTTGTAAAGAGAGTTTGTGTGTGTGTTCACATGTGTGCACATATTCTTTATTTATATAAAAATAATAAAGACGGGAATTGTCTGTTTTTGAAAAGCTGAAAGCCTTAATCTCTCCTTTTTACATAAAAGCTAGACTTGAGTGCAGCTAATGTCCTTTGGATGTTTAGTATAAAACACCCTATGAAGGTACAACCAGCTATGTTGATAACTCCCCCTCTACGCATACTGTGAGTACAGATTTGAACTTAGCACTTTTAAGCTGTGATGCAAAATGAGAGGTCATGTGAAGCC
Organism: Rhea americana; assembly: GCF_003343005.1. Classification (NCBI taxonomy): domain Eukaryota; kingdom Metazoa; phylum Chordata; class Aves; order Rheiformes; family Rheidae; genus Rhea; species Rhea americana. Next base: position 502,668 of record NW_028186523.1, read on the forward strand.
TTTTTCAAAAATCAGACCATAAAACATACATTAAAATGATACCACCAAGTCATAAATTCATAGAAGTGAAACAGCTCCATGTTTATATTTCTCTAACACTCCATAACTGAGACATTTTGTGTATATGCTTGGTTGTGGCATACGATCTTCTTCTATCAGAAAGTTACAAAGATCTGAATAATGTTACATAAAAATTGGGAGAAAAGCTCTGGTATTTTTCATTGTTGCGATTACGATCTGGTACATGGTATAGGTGACAGAACACCTATATCCTAGACAAGATGAGATACAACTTTCACTAGGTATCTCTAACTGCATGAAATAAATATTATTTTATATATTTATTTTATTTTAGAAATGTATTATCATCTCTCATTGCTGAGGCAGTATTTTATTAATCGTTCTCTCCTGGAAGAAAAATAACATCTCACTGGAGAGTCAGGTATCCTTAAGTACTGGAAGTGGCATAAGACAGTGTTTATAGAAAAGAAAAGGATGTTTAGAGAATTAGAGAAGCATAGATGTTTGTTAATAAAAGCCCAAATTTTCCACTCTTACTCATCTTACTCAGTAATTCAGTAGAGGAGACTATTCATATGCCAGTGTGAGGTACCTGGTGCAAAAGTACCAATTTTAAATTTCTTAAATAATTCATCTATGGAGATGGATAATGCATATTAGCGCATTTTAGTTATAATGGATTATATTTTATTTGCAGAGAAACAGCCAGGGCTAACAGCAGTTTTCTGGGCTATTGTGTAATGGATTATGTCTCTGATTAAAGACTATTTACATGTTGGTTTTTTTATTATTATTTTTATTTACTTCATAGACATACTTCACAAAATATCATAGGCTGGCATCTCTACTGTAGCTTGGAGCTGCTCTTTAAAATGTCCTTGACTTTAAATAAGTATATAGCCAGAATAGGCATATTCTTGGCTTCAATGTAATTTGCCTTAGTCCACTCTCTGACAAGGCTGTTTAGGGAGGAGGATGCCAGTGGTTTTCAACAGGAAAATTTATACTGGGGGAAATTCTGCGTTTGACAGTAACACAAAAGGACATTAGATGCAGGTATGAAGGCATCTACTATGAGAGGTTCCGAATTTTAATTGGACTTTAGGTGCTTCTGCAATGCAAACCGCTGGAGAATTTACTAATAGTTAAATAAAAATAGTAGAATCATTCTGGGATCATTAGGCTTGGGGGAAGTTAGTAATGTACTGCATTACTTTAACAAAGAGTCACATTTTTTGCCTGAGCTGTGTATTGGAAGGAGTCTGAATTTGGGCAGAGGAATACTAAAGGATATCAGACTCTGTATTCCACAGACTCCTCTATTCCATTTTCTTGTTTTATTCCGCCCCCCCCCCAAAAAAATAACGATATTTATTTTGACCAGAAACAAACACTGTTGAATATTCTGTCCTAAATATAAAGAACCACAATAGCTGAAGCGTTGGCATCRCTCTTCAGGAAAGGTTCCAGGACAGAGTCCATTTACACCTTTAGCTATCTGAACTTTCAAGTTGTCTTCTCTAAAATACAACATCGGCTCATATAGGGGTGACAGCGCTTCTGCACAAAGGCRTGGGGACGTCCTCTAACATCTTATGGAGTATGAGCCAGGCTTAGCCAGGCTGATGGGTCTGAGGGAACTGTGAACCTCCAAAGACCTTCAGTGGCTCTCTTCAATTCAAGACAGGTAGGCCTGAAGGTTAAATCAAAAGTGATAAGCGATAACGAGCATTTTATTGCCACATGATTGCCATCTGATTTCTTATCTTTCAGGTAATGAATTGGGCTGTAATAGAGTGGGCAAGAATGGTTTAAGAACTTCTTGGAAACATGCCTCACAGCATTAGAGGCTAAAACCAACCTGGAATTAGTGGAGTTTCTYTCGTACTTGTCAGTATAGTGTTTTAGAGACCATTAATTGTGAATTTAATTAATCCTTATGATTCCTTTGGGAGACAAAAGAATGTTATTAGCCTTGTTTTACAAATGGGAAAACTAAGACAGAAGTGAGTTGCCTGAAACTATTTAGTGAACCACTGATGGAGCAGAGATTATAGCGTAACACCTGCCAATTTGTAGCCCTGTACCTCTTTTCCAGGACATACTGTTTTACTGCCAAACATACTGTGTGTCCAAGCCCATTCACACCCATGCCAGTTGTAAGTGCTTGAAACTTTCTTAAATTTAGGCTCCTGGCACCACAAATTCTGCATCCAAAGAGTGAGATAGATGGTTCCTGTCAAAATTTTGATTTAAAGGCTTTGCCCTGCATGGTGTAAGAAATCCATAGTAGCATCAGGCACAGGATTGAGTTTTTTGGTAGGCATTCATTTACCTTGACCACAAAAATGCTTTTYTCCAGTTCATAACTGTATCGTTTCTGTATCTCTTGCTTGAAAATCTCTAACCCTGAGCAATTTAGAGGCAGGAGTCCTGCAGAAATCAGCCTCATTTACTGCAAGAGCCTTAATCTGCTCCATGAACACTATCCTTATGATACACTGAAGCCATGGAAGTAAAAAAAMCACATACAGGCATGTAGCTGATGATTGGGTCATAACATATACACTGAAACGTAATGACATGATTATGCTGGATAAAGCAAAGTACCTTTAATTGGAGATTTAAAATGTAATTCCTCAAATTTGTTTGTTTCTTTTGTATTTTTGAAAGCCAGAGAGAATGTTGTTGCCTGCCATTGTAGCAACAACTTCCTACATACATGATGATCGCTCATTGAACTCGGGGCCTCTAGGACTGCAGCACATGCTGTTTCAGCTTGTTAGAGGATTAACAACTTTAGCTGAAAGCGTAATAAGCCTTTTACGCTTTAGGCACCCGCTATTACAGGAGTATGCGCATCACGTTTGAGCAGTGCCCCATCTAGCATGATTTTTAAAAAGAAACAAAAAAGGAATGGAAGACAGTTGGGGGACGCAGTCCCTGGCAGCCTCGGACTGGACCGTCAGATCCGTACAAAGAGGTGTATTGAGCCCCGGTAGCTGTTGCTTTCTTAATTGTTTTGGCGTTGACAGGCCTGAAGCRCACGCTACAAAGAGGAGGAATCTACGGAGGCAGTTCTTAATGGGGAATCTGCCTCTCGCTGTGTTTAAGCATGCTGTATTTCCTTTTTATTGCACCTGCAAATGTTACTCTGGAGCGAGGCACTAAATTTTGTATACCGTCTGGATGTCAGCAAGCATTTCAAAGAGGTTTTTTGTATTCTAGTTAGAATTTCGGGTTGGGTTAGCAACCTGATGCAAGTRCTGCGGGTTTGTTTGGCTCAGTCTGGCGTGCTGAGCTGGACTAAAAACCATTTTCATTTTCACTTCATTTCTAAGGGAAAGGGCTCCCATTATTTTTCCCTTGCCCGCTCTGAGAGCCTGTTTCATTTTGTTGAAAACAAACAGAAAAAGCCTTTTGTTTCTGAACTCTTGTTCCTCTCAAACTGTTTGTGGTTGTAAATCAGGAAGTAATGGTTTGATACATTTTGGTCAACGCTTTCAATTGTGTGAAGTGGGCATGCAAACCTGCCTTGTGCATTTCTGTGCTGTTTTTAGCCTCCCAGGAAATTAATAATATTTAAGTAGAAGTAACATTTTGTTCTTTACAGTTGAATCTGACCTTAAATTTATAATCCAGTCCCAAGTATGCTGTTTATAGTCTGAATTCATTATGTATTTTAATATGTCCTTCTCTGGACAAAACCCAGTGACTTCAGTAGAGAGTTTCACCCTTCCGAACTTCAGCCATCAAAACATTGTAAAAATATAACTTTCAGCATTTAAAATAGTGTCCCATGTCGGCAGACACTGGGTTCCTGACAATTGTTTGAAATATTATTGTCTAAGAAATTATGTCAGCAAWCAGATAGCAGAAATGTCATGCAGGGTATGACCAGCCATCACAGCTCCCCTGTGCTGGGCTCTGTCACCCAGTGGTTGAAGGCTACGAGGAAGGCGAGCGGAGGCTGCAGTGCTGCGTGGCATGTGATCTGAATGTCAGTGAAGTGAAAAGGAATGCCACATGCCAGAAAATACTGCAACTACCTCTTGCATTTTGTATAAGCAATTTTCCAGTCTGTTGTCTTCTGTCAAATGCAATGTTCTGAAACATTTAAATAAAATAAATATTGCTGTTGAGTTATATTTAGAGCCATGTGAAATTTCTGTAGTGAARCTCCCAGCCAGGCAAAACATGCCGGCTTTCAGGTTTCTGTACCGTTCGGAGCTTAATCTAGGTTTGTCGAAATGGTTGTCCATGAAATCTGCTGGCAAAATGGGGCTGTGCTGCAACCGAAGCAGGTGACTCTGCATGGTGCTAAGCATAGAGCTCCAGAGATTTGGTGTGCTACCAAACACGAGTGCATCCAGATGARCCTTGGAAGCAAGCTTAGTTTCTTTCCAATAGAAGGTCAAAAAACAAATAGTAAGACAGGCTGCTGGTGGGAATTGAAGTGAAGGTTTGCATAAACCTCCCACTCCATTCATTRTAAGCTTTCAGATTAGCCCATCTTACCAGACATGGCTTGCTTATTTAATGAAGGCCACTGCTKATGTAATGAGTGCTGATGTGAGTCGGGGTTGGCCAAGGTGCGAGCAGGCGGGTGGATTTCTCTCTGGGGGTAGGTCRGAGGCTGCTCAGATGCGGCCCATACCAGGAGCCTCGGGCAGAGAGGACCTGCCACCACTTGGCCTSGCCTGGTCTCTCCTGGTCTCCTTTCACCTAGCAGGGCTCCCAGCAGCCTAGGGGCTCCAGGGGCACATAACCCTTACGAAAAGTGTTCCCAGCTGCCCCCTTTCGCCTCTTGGGAAGCGACCAGTTGGAGCATATGCACTTTTCACGTTCGGTCAGCTGAAGCCCCGTTTGAGGTTCCTTGAGCACCAATGAATTAGCTATGCATATCGGTTCTGATTTCTGGATGGGTGCCAGCAGTGCAACAGTTTGTCATGTAGGCTGCTGATAGCATGTAGGCTCCAGTGAACATTTTACTTCACTTTTCCCTGATACTAAAATACAGTCAAATGTATTTTGATAAAGCAGCAATCAGTATTTGCTCTTCCTTTTCATGGTTTGAGGGGGAGGGGGAGAAGAGGTTTAGAATGCCTTTAAATCACTACGTTTTATAAAGGTTTCTAAAACAATTTCAAAATRTATAAAGAGAATTTTAAAAATATGTATTAATGRAAAAGCATACAGGTTTGTTCCTTGCAGTAGTGGTCTAATAATGAAGGTTATGTAATAAAATGGCAYTTTAAACAGCTTTCAAAATAAGAAYGTATATTGTCTAAAAGCTTTTTCTTAAAAAAAGAAGAAAAAACTCTGTAGGACCYTTCCTTTATTCATTTAAAAGTTAACCTTGTTTGATAATGTATTAGGAAGGGGCGCAGAAACCTTTATTCTTCCAGAGGGTTGAATTCTTTTGTGAGATATGATAGACAAAGCTGGCATCCCTTTTACAAGATATGTAAAGCCTGTCTCCAGACATTGTGACATTGCTACAGACAGAGTTTGTCATCCATAAATTTACAGCTTATTTCAGTCTATTCATAAATTGACTAAATTTTTTTTGAAAGAAAAAAATATATATAGGTGTATAAAATACCCAGTTACAGGTTGTGTTCTATTTAGCCCTTGATTGAAACGTATTGCTCCTCAGTATCTTTTAGCTATGAAAATTATAATATGGAACAGAGATTAGAATGAAATTATCATGGCTAGAAGGCATTTACTCAGTGGTGGCAGCCACATAAACCTGAGCCCTGAGAATGATGATAATACATTAGGTTCTGCATGCCCGATATTATTGCTGTACATTATGTATGTTTCATTTATACTATTTCGCACACACCAGCAACGCTGACAGATAGGTAATTACTCTCTGCGCCAATGAACACTTATCAGCACCGCCGCTGTTTATTGCTGGAATGAAGTGCGCTTGTCAGTCAAGGTCACTTGTTTGTGTGTCCTTTTTAATAGTTCTTTCACAGTTGTTGAACTTCGCGTGCGGTTCTTACGGCAGGCTTTCTGGAGGTTACTTTACTGCATAATGCGTTGCTTGTGCTATCRAAGTCATTTGTATTTATCACTTTAATTGATAAACAACCAAGTTGCAGGAAGCAGAACTRGCGATATGAAAAAGCATATTTTGCTAGTCAGCTGATCCTCGGAGACGTCTGGTCGTGAATGACCTCAAGAAGCAGYGTTCAGCAGAGACCCTTCGCCTGTGATATGGCACCAGCATAAGCTAGTGAAATTACTTGTTATAAACTTAATTTTAATGGTGAAGACTATCAGTGCAATTTGCACAGTGCTGTGGGGCTGTGGCTTGTGCTTTTTGGCAGAATATTTGCGCTTTCTGAACAGGGCTCTTATTGTTTACCCTTAAGACRTGTGTGTGATAGACAAATCTACTTGGTTTGGCTTGAAATCAGTGTTCCCCTTTCTGCAGAAAAACTAATGGAAACTCAATGTTATAGTATAAAATATATTTTGTAGGCTAAATTTAACCTGTTTCTGTTCTTCGAAGTAATGATGTCAAAGGTGTTATGGCAAGCCTGTGATTTCATTGGTTACAAAAGAAAGAAAATCTCAAGCTTTTTCTTTCTTCCTTCCTTTCTTTTTGCTACTGAAGCTTTATTAGAAAAACCAGAATAACCTTTAGGATATAATAATTTATCCAGTCAAGATAACTTTAGCTATTTCCTTAAGCCTGTAATCAGCCTGAGTTTGTGTGTTCTGAGATTTATACTGCAGTTACTTATTACCAAAGAAACATTTAAAAAGGATTTATGTAGTCCATGCAGTGTGTGTGTCTGGAATTTTTGTACGTATTTCTAACTTCTGTACTCTGGTATCTCCTTGGTCCTTTTAGCAGAGGGCACTATTTTGAAGTGGAGACTGAACATTCAATTAAATGCAAATTTTATTCAGACATTAAAGCAGAATCACATTCATTCATTAAACCCAAATGATGCTTTTATTTAGAAAAATATATTAGCACATGGTAGCACCACATGCTGCTTATAAATAGCTATGGTGATCTGGTTGTGCAAAAGTATATAATTTCATTATTAAAGGATTTAAACTCCTTACAAGGTGCATGGTGTCCATGAATGTTTCACTTAATTTGATTACATCCATAGAAAAAGAATTTCACTTACATGGGAGGCAGCAGGTCTCCTATCTCACGGCACAGTCCTAATGCATTGTGATCCCAATCTCACACTTGAAGGTGCTGACTTTGCTGGATGTGTTTAATATTTCTGATGCATAAATGCAGATTTGAGGCAATTCAGTTCATTTCTAAATCTACCTTTTCAGGCTTCCACATTTTCAAACCACTTCCTTTTCTTAGTTCTTAGTTACCAGAGTGTTACAAAGGAAGGGTTTTGATCTCATGTAGATAGCATAGCATTAATTACCCTGACACTAATTAAACTGCATCAAACAAATACCACCGTGTTCCTCAGGGGGACAACAGAAGGCAGTTTAAAATAATTACTGGAGCTTCATGCATGTGTGAAGTTTTCATTACTCTTAGGACACAAGCAAAAGAGATTTGATATCATTAAAATCCCCCCCTTTAGTGTTTGCAAAAAATGACTAAAATTTCCTTGGAGCATATTGATGTCTAAATAGTAGTGATTTCAGTTCTTGCAAATAGTAACTTTTATTTAAGAATTGTAAGCCTGTGAAGCAGGAACAGGTGTTCCAGTCCGCATTCTGGTATGATTATGTATTAGCTTATGTTTGTCAGACCATTTCATTAACCACCTACTGCTATCACATATACATATACTTTGTTCTTTCCGAACCATGAAATGAAATGCATATATCTTCACTAATGCTTGCTATCAATGTAAATGAGAAAAGGAGGCTTATTACCAATCACTGCTGCTGTGAAGCACACACCTCTGTACAGTTACAGGTAATAAACATCTTTTGTAAGTAGGAAGCAAGATATATTGAGTTCTGCTTACAATAAGAAACAGAGATGCCTTCCACCATACTCCAGTATTAATCGATTGCAATTCCCAGCCATGTTTATACATTCAACAGGACATCCTAGAGCATATTTCTAATCTCTGGACTAAGAGGTGTTATTCCTTTTCATGCTCATTTATACCTTACAGATGTTTTGAAGCTAACAAAACTTTCCTGGCCAACAGTTGTTGGGCAGCTTCTTGGAGGAAAATCAGAGCATATTTGCACCATTGAGCAAGTGCCGATTTCTGGATCAGTGGTCACTATTTTGTCAGAGTTCTGCAGCCTGCGGCAGCAGCAGCGGCTTTATAGGCGCTTTTAAAAAGTGKGTGGAACAGAGTAAGGAACCAAACAGCGGCAAAAAAGATGACAGGAGAGACAGTAAATGGGGAAAGCCTAGAGTTGCCAAACTTTATGTAAATGCTGTATTTTGCTAGTGTATACTTGACTATGCATGAAGTGTTTTCCCTTTCCAAGTTTGTGTGTAGTGCGTGTGTGTGTGTGTGCGTGCGTGTGCGTGTGCCTGTCTGTGTTTCACATTTCCCAGTGCTTTAAAAGCCACATAAATCATTTTACCTGGTCATTTAGCCTGTTTATTTCTGGAAATCTATACAGTGTTAATAAACTTCTTTGAATTTAGTACTGATGGCAATTGCCAGCAGTGAAAGGTATTTGAAACAGAAAGCATTTCTAGATCTATACTACTCATAGAGTTCTGAGTATGTGATACTTTCTTGAAATTTGATTATGTATAATTTGAATATGTATAGCCATGTATCATAACTCACTTATTTTCTGTCTCCTTTGAAGGAACTATTTAGAAGATTTATCTGTAATGGAAGGTCCAGTGATGTTGATGGTGATCCTTTTTTTAAATTAAAGTAATGCCTTGATATTACTAAATCTGTTGCCTGGAATATAACATTGAATTAGTACTGTGCAATTGACAGACTAAGTAGAGATGATCAAAACTGATTGTAGAGGAAATACAAAATTAATCCAGTTGTAGGATTCTGCAAACCCAACAAACATGCACGGAAGAGTACTTTTATTTCTTTGTAGCCAGATGGTTTGTCCTATTTTAAGCTGATAGAATCTTCATACATTTCTTTTGGATGTCATTGGTTTTAACTGCCAGACAGTATCTACTGTTAGAACTTTCCTTATTCCTGGATTATTTAAAGAGTATTTTTGGCACACATGAATGATCATACTGTACACCAAGTTAATTTTTCCTTACACTTAGCTCATACGTGAAAAAAGTGTTTATATAATGAAAAAACCCTCTAAAATGAACAGTTCTTTTTTTCCTTCTTTTGACATGATGTTGACAGAAGTCGCTTTGATGTAGTTTAGAGTCATGAATTTTCTATCTGTTCTGTTTTTCCTGGGGCTCCATCTATTCAGACATCCTGATCTGTCATTTTGCAACACTTTGTGAAGTGCTTGACAGATAGCGGTTTTGACAAGTGCTGGACATCAGCAGCAATTCAGAATAAGCAGTGTATATTTCTCCAGGTAAAGTGACAAAACGTCTAAAAGCGTAAGAAGAACTGTACAGTCTTCAATCACATTTAATGTTACAAAGCAAGACTTTTTCTGCTTTCTGTATTTGTTCTAGTAATGTGTGGTAGTTCATACTTCAGTATCTGCTRGAATTTTGGATTAGGAACTTTTTTTTTTCCTCCAGTATACCAGTAATTTCATTGCTATGGTAAAATCCTGAGAGGGCTTGCAGGGGCAGTTGCAATCAAGAAAAGTGCAGCGTAACTAATGTTTCATGTAATAATAGTTTCCAGTGTCTTCCGATGTTCAACATAAGCAATATGTATGTGATAAATTATCTTTGTTTTTTATAATGTCATTTAATTGTACCAATTGAGTCTATAAAGAATATAATTCAGGAAGGTCACCCCTATTGATTAGTTATTCTGTTTCCTATACCATTTCTCAATTCCTTTCCTAATGATGGTTTATGTTATATCACCTATACATACTCATAGATTCCACATTTACATTATGTGGTACATTGAAAATGTAAAACATTTCGTATAATTATTTTGCATCTGTATTCACTCAAGAAACAGCTGTTGAAAGTTGAGGGGGATGCAAAATGGCACAGCCTGAAGATGTTCTTGTTCATTCAGCTAACTCCATTTTGATGTGATACCTACTGGCAGGGTTGTGTGGTGAATTCAACTTCTTTGACAGGCATCAGCCCTACTGACCAGTAGTTTCAGTTTTTGTAGTTAGGGGAAAGATGAGAAAAAATATTTCCATAATTTAGATTTTTTTTTCAGCTGCTGGATCGAAAGCCCCTGCCAACAACTATCTAAATCAACACCATGCCAACATGTTCTGTAGTCCGAAGGTCACTCAAACATCTGGCCCCACAGTCTTGTTCTTTAAGGTTTGTCACTGGGCAGCATCTGTTTATAGATTCTTTCTCAACCTCTCTTTGATCACTTTGACAGCAAAAAGAAGCTTCTATCACCCTTGATGTGTTAAGATAAAAATATCAGGAACATCGGACTGTTGTAAAATTTGGTGTGATTTCATATAATATTATATCTGCACTTTTAGTTTCTCAAGTTTAAAATATTTTTCTTGGCAGAGTTACAGGGAATTATGTAGTACCCTCTGCTGCCGAGATTAAAAAAAAATATATTGTCAGAGCTGATATGTTCAGTGGGAATGTGAAAATGACTACACTAAGCAGGTCTTGCCCAGCTGAGCTTGGTCAGCATTTAGAAAAAAAGTTTGGAAAGTGAGCAGAGCCTGCATATTTAGTCCTTGTCTATTTTGAGTAACGTTATCTAACTCTTCCTGGTATGTCTGTTCTATGTTATTTTGTGTGCAAAATGTTACTTGTATTTCATAAATGCTTAGTTCTGCTCTTACATCTCGAGATGTGTCTTCTCTAAATAACCATGGCAAAAAATGGAAGTAGTATTATTACTTGCCTATGTCCTTCCTTTAGCAGCTTACATAGGCTTAATTTTGGATCTGCTGCTTCAAAACAATGAGAATTTTCTTGCATTATTACAGAAGGGAACAGATAGGCCGTTGCTGTCTTTACCATGGTTTGTAACATTGAAATACCATTTGCTAATCTTTGACAGTGTTAGAAAGATCRTATTTATGGAAATTCTCAAAGACTAGTTTGTCTCGTGATTGAAAAGGTCTCAGGTGGCATGCTGTCTAAAACAGCATTACGGTCTCATCCTCAGCAAAAGCTCTTAGTCTGAAGATGTATAACTCAGAGACAGACRCTGTCTGTAATATGAATGTGAAAAATCGCGTATATATGTGGCATTAATTTTTGTTTATGCTCTTCCAGGATTTTAGCAAATGCTTCAGGCAACCCTAGAGTCCTTTGTTGTTCTACAGAATTGGTGCAGCATGTYATTCAGGCTTCTTGATCCTCAACACTGAGAGGTCTGTGCGTGAGAACTTAATTAAATATACACATGAAGGCCTTAGTCCTGCATACCTGCCATTGRCAGTCCTCTCAACTGTCACCTGTAATGGGAGTTTTATAGGGACATGCCAGTCTGTTAGCTGGGCTGATGCCGTAGCTCATTTCACTTAGGCTATTGACAGCCAATAGATTACTAAAACTTTTGACTATCATCAACTGGGTATGAGAAAATAACTAGTTGTGAAAATCAGGAACAGACATATATTAGTTGGAGCTCTGCAGCCATATCAAATGATATGGGAATGCATATGTCAGCAGGCTCAAATGAGGGGGCTACATCTTCGTTAGTCCCTTAGACGCCCTCATCCTTGACATTTGGTGCATAAAATAGTCTCTGTTCCCARCCTCTGGCAGTGTAACAAGGAAAACAGACATTTGGGCAAGGAAGGTTGGACCCATTGGCAGAATGGAGTTGTAGCTGAAAACTGACCTGTCTTCAAGAACACAGTTAAGCCACAAAGAGCCTTAGCAGTAGAGAAGAAAAGTTTGTGCCCAATAAATAATGGGCATAGAATAAAGATGGGCACAGAATAAAGATGGATTCAACCTCCCTCCCTGCTCCCTACCAAAAAAACCCTCAAACTCTAAGATGGTCAGAAAGGAAAAGGAAGAGCATAACCTTTACTAAACCTATCGCTAGCCTTCAGGGACAAGAGAACATCTACTAGTCTGGATGCTTGATGAGATTTCTAGTTGCATGAAAAAGAGGAAAGGTAAATTTTCAGAGGTAATTTTCAGGAAGAAGTGGCAACATTTTACTATAATCTAATATGCAAAGAAGTCCAAGTCTAAGACTGTAAATCTGAAATATACAGAGGGTAGGCGCTTCCATAGTAACTGTGAAGGAGATGTAGGCTTTGAATTTAAATTCCAGCTAGCACATTTAATAGTGTATGAATAGTTTATGGTAGATAACTCCAGGATAATTCTTCCCAAAATCTTTCTTTCTTTAAATCAGTGGTTCTGAAAATGAAAGAATTGCATAATAGAATATCATCACTGATATCCTGTATCTTTGTTCTCCCATTTCCTGCCTGAGGTCATCATGTTTTGTTTGTGTTTTCTTTTTCTGCATGTTCTCTCAAGTCTGCTTGGAWGTATGAACCTTACTCTTTTCCTATGTATTGCTGCTTTGACTGTACATCCCTCCATCCCCTGTCTTCTCTTCTTTCCTCCTTTCCTTCTCCTTTCCTTCATGGTATCATTTTATSTATTCTTTGCTCAGAGAAGATCTCATTGTTGATGAGTTGACTTAATGGCTCCRTTCATTTACAGATAGTACTTAACTAGGGAAATGGCCTAGCTAAAGGGCGTTACATAAGAAAGCAAAAACTGTTAGGCAGGAGCTTTTGCCCATGATATTCTTACAGAACAGCTGGAGTTGATACCACCTGCAAGAAGTAGAAGGATCCATTCTATTTGAGGCACTAACATCAGAAAGACAGGGTGCTTTCTGAGAAAAAGGAAGTGGGTTTACACGTAAGAAAACCTGCTATACCCTCTGCGGTGACTGTACAAAAGAGACTCTTTTGGAGACTGACACAGGTTTGAGTAGCGGGAATGTTGTACATTTAAGCCAAGTTGCACTGCTTTCAGTACTGTTACATACTATATAACATATATACATACACTATAACTATAGCTAGAGTATATATAGTATATAGTTACAGTTATATATATATATAAAAAACTCTCTATATATGCTATTAGCTAGAATTAGTAGTCTTTATATAACTCACAAGTTGATTAATTTTAAATTTTAGATAAACAAGTAAACTACTCAGGAAATGAAAAGACCTGGAAGAAAGGAAAGAATGATGCAATTCTTATTCCATGTATAAGGCTCAAACACAGTCACAGCACAGTTCAACTGATGGAGTAAAAAGCTAGATTTGAATAATTTTATATGAAAAACAGCACTGTGAGCAATATAGTGAACAAACATGAAGCTGTTCAGTTTTCAGCGCTACAGCTGTGAGATGAGACTTCTATTTCAGTAATTACAAAAATTCATTTGTTGGCTGTGCGTTTCTGTCTAGGATTTTTCTTTCAAGTAATTTATATCATGTATTAATAGCAAACTTAACTAACAAACTAGTTAATATTTTAATAATATTAACTCGCAAATATTTGGCTTAGAAATACTAAGTCTATAGATTTTCCTGTTTCTGTTTCTAAATTCCTTCCTCCCCTCCCCAAGTCAGAAACTTGCTTTATTGACGTTCTATGTTTGCTGTTTTATGTTTAAAAGCAAGATTTCAAGACTGGTCCATTATGTGGATTGGAGAACAATGTCCTCCTCTGTATCTTTGTGTGTACTCTCTTGGTCATTTTTGTCAAATTTTGTTAAGCTGGGCAGTGGTTGTTTCCTTTTGTGTCTTGCCCAGCACGAGTTTCCCATCAGAAGAACTGTACCAGATCAGACTCAAGCCTCACCWACCTCAGTTTCTTGTCTACTGCAGTGGTGAATCGTAAGTATATACSAAGGAGTACAATGTCAGGAAAAGCATACAGAAACACTTTCATTTTGCCTCTGCCAGTCTCGATGAATCTGTGACTTAGGGACTAACTCACAACCATCATTTTTGTAATTTTGGACTCTCCTCCATAAAGTTCTGTAATTGTTTCTGTAGTTGTTTGCAATTTAATTTTGAAGCCCTCTWGTTCTGTACCAAAAAGATAGCCCTTTAAAAGCTATGTGATCTGGACTAAGTTGATTAAGACTCTACCTGAACATTGTGGCCGCACTGTCTATGGAGGTGAGCACAAGAAATGAGCATGTCTCTGCTTGCTGGCTGCGTTGAGCTCAGTCATATGAATGGGAATGAGAACCTACCAACATAGGGTTGGCAACAGTCTGGCAGTTTTCTGTATTAGTGGCATTACCATCTCAAATTTTGAGTCATTTGAGTCTTTATTCTTCCAATAAAGAACATGGACCTTTTATATGCCAGGCACTGAGTTAAAATGAGATACTGGCATTGCGGAGTATAGTCTGGGAGAAGCCCCCAGAGAAGACACTCCTGACTGGCTGGCTACAGGGCTGAGTTGAACTGATGGTTATTGTTTGCTTTCTGTGAGGAAACTTTCCATAGATGATTTTGAAGGCTGAAGAGCCTTTCTCTAACTGAAAGCAAATGTTTAAAAAGTAAGAAAATTGATAATACAATTAATTATACAGATATTGCAATAACATAACCTGCTTGGTAAAAAGTTGGTGCGGTGCCTAGGGACAGTATTATCCACATGTTAAATTGAAATTAACAGTAACATTCGTTTTATCATTTCAGTCTAGGAAATGATACATAATACAGATGGAGCTCTACAAAGTTGAATAGGTTAAGATTTCAGAGCAGTTCTTAAACATATGGATTTATAGTCATATGTAGATATTAATGGAAGTTATGTATCTATATATCCTAAAACAATGCGTCCACTGTAAGTGTTAAGACTTGCCTTCAATTGGTTTTGGAGGCTTTACAATGAAAATTTTCAATTAATTGAAAATTAATTGAATTAATTTTCAAGTTTTCCAAGTAAATTTGTAACTAGACCATAGGTTAACAATGCTATATCCACCCCATTTCCAGCTGTGTTTTTAAATATGCTACTAACTCCACAACTCCCACAACAGGGATTTTCATTAACAATAAATATTATATTTCAAATTTAGCCTTATTATTTCCAAAATAAGTTTTAATGGAGGAAACAATTAACATAAACACTTATTTTAAAATGCAAATTTACAAAAAAATAAGTAAAATGTACTGTTGATAATAAATATGGAARTTAGTATGCAGAGTTACTACAAGCTCTCCTATACATTTCTTAAAGAACTGTAAACTCTTAACCAGTTGGACGTATGGTTATGTTYTTACCTACTGTATTTTGCTAATATTACAGATGGCAGTAGAAACTCAAGATTAAATTACTTATCTGCTATTCAATTAGACTTCTACAGATTGCTTACACTGTAAAAAGAAAAAGAGCATTTAAAATCATATCACTTGTAATGGTAAAATGATAATACACAAGTAGGTAAAACGGAGCGCTTGTTAAAGAATAATGCAGGAATTGAATTAGTTCTGAATAGGTATGTGTAATAATGTGTATGTATATATAATATGAATGTACACTTTGTAGTGTATTCATTATAAAAGATAGCAATATGAGCTTTATTGTCAGCAAAAATAAAGAAACTTTTAACATTTTTTTGCATGCTAAAGTTTAAAGTAATAAGAAAAAGTCTGCATAAAGTACTGAGGGGTAGAAGTAAGTTCTTGGGTATGTTCCATTGGTTGTTGGTGTATGTACATATACATATACCTATTCATATTTTTCATATCTTAAGTGGTCTTTACAGAAAACTAAAGTGTCTACTATATATATATTTTTTTCTTGTGGGAAACCACTTTACCATTCAGAGGAAAAGTATGATGTGGGATACAGAGCAGGAGGAAAGCCCATAAATTGAAGGCAATATAAAACGGTGGAAGATTTGTGAAATAGATACTCCATAAGAACTTTGCTTTGTGTTTCAACCTGATACCTGATTTTCATGACCCTCCTCTAGCATCACTGAGCTGGAAGGACCTCTCTGGTCCAGTTCTGCAGGAGGCAGCCGGTCCTCCTTCTGGGCTCTACTTTCCATGAAGAGCAAATCTGAGCTTGCAGGTCTGATGGGGACTCCTGTGGGTTTCACAGGTATTTCTCAATACAGCCTGTGATTCTTCTTGATGTGGCTGAAAGGGGCCCAAGCGAAAAAAGTATTTTTTACTTCTCTTTGGAAACCAACTCAGGTCAATTGATCAGGTGAATGATGTTAAGTTTGCTCTTATTTTCTTTTTACGGCTTGTACCTGACCTGGTCTTGGGCTTGAGGTGTGATGACTTGAGCTAGCAGATACGTTGCAAGACTCATCATGTTGCTACGGAGGAGTGAATGTTTCTCACCTTACCCAGTGGCATGAGTTGTGACTCTACCAGAAGTTCATCAGATGTAGCAAACAGTTTAGAGGCAGCTACATTCATTTCTTTTCCTTACAAAAGCACTTGGAGCCCAAGTTACGGAGCAAACAGCTCTTCCAGTTACCCAAGTACCAAATCACTTTAAAATAAAAGCATATTATATAACAAAAGAAGGTAAAAGTCCACGTTTGGAAACATATGTCTATAATTTTTAAATGTCTACATGTTTAATTCTACTGTATGATTTGAATTAAGCTTGAATTGCTTAGGTTTTGCAGAGTTTTGAACCATATAATCCACAGTGCTTAAATTTGTTTCTGACTTGTTAAGACCTCAATATTCTAATGTACATATTCTGAATTATATAATACTTCTGAGCACCCTTTCTAATTTTCTTAATGCTGTGAGTCATTTGGCATCTGGGCATTAGTTAACTTGTTACATAGATGATTTCCTACATAATTGTAGGCAGTTTTGCTGCCTTGTTTTTCTCTTTTTCTTTGGCAAACARTATTGTTTTACTAGTGCTAATAGAGTAGCCTGTTGCTATTGCAAGTTTAGCCAGCTGTGAAGCTGCACTTTCTTTCTGACGTTACTATGCACGTGGTTATGAAATGCAACTTATTAGTTGTTTCAAAAAAGCRTAGCCACCAGGCCCTGTCCTGGGAGGCACTCCACTTTCTCCTACCACTTTAATTTGCCATTCATTTTAATGACAGTTCAGGCTGTTTCCTTATGCTTATACATAATTCCTCTTGGCCGTTGCTACCTGTTCCTTCTGGGTATTTCAGCCAAAATATTCCAGTGTTGGCTGAATTCAGGTTTCTGCTCAGGAGCAGTCATGGTAACTTCTGATCTCTTATTCCCCTTCAGTGCTATAGTTGGACATTGTAAGGTGTACAGGGGAAGAAGTTGAATATACAATACTTCTGGTTGATCATGGAGCAGCTTTCCAAAATAATACCCATCATTTAACATTAAAACATTTGACCTATAAGCTGCCTTGGTCTCTGCAGTTGACATATTAGGTCCATTTTGATAGGATGTTTTTTACCGTTTGGATCTGACTGGTATTGCAATGGACTTGTTGTGAAGTTTATAGCTATCATGACAATTTTTATTTTCTAAATGAAACAATGCCCCCTGGTGCTCCAGGATTCGAGAGGTCTGGTTTTACAATCAAAATAAAAACAAAACCAAATAAAATCTTTTCAGACAGATATTTCTTGTCCCCAGATCTGCCAGCTACCACTCAAATGCTGTCRCTGTCATTCACAGGAGTAAGGGAAAAACATTGTCAGCATTGAGCAACAAAGATAAGTTGAAAGGAGAGTAATATGGAGTAAAAGCATACTTGAAACAAGGCACACGTGGGTTAGGCAGAGTAAAAGCAAATTACAGAAGAGAAAATAAAATGAAAGGGTCAAGGCAGGAAACAGTCTAATCAAAGGACTAGTCAGAGAAAAGTAAAATTAAAACTGCTTAATGAAATGTAAAATAATGATAGAGAAGAGGCAATAATATTAAAAATGAAAGTACTTTTTTGTAAAAGAGATTGAATTTCATGAAGATATTACAGAAGAAAAGGACAAAGAGGATAAGTGTGAAATATATACAGTGAAGAGCTTTGAACTAAAATGGCAAATCTAGAAAGGTAGAGAAAATAGAAGGTATATAATAAGTGCATGAATACTACAGAAATGTTTAGAACAAGCAAGTTTGATACTTTCTGTACACTAGCAAAACAGATTTTTCAGTGCAGAAATTTAAGCTTAAGTCCCTTTGGAGTAAAGRTGTTTCTCAATTAAACAAGGGAGCTTCACAGTCAACCTCTGTTCAGTTTAACCTGTCATTAACATTTGATTAAAAAAATAAAATAAAACACTAAACTGTGAAAGTGCTCCTGATGGGCACAAATAGGAACCAGGAGAGTGTTGTTTATCTTGTCTGCAAACTGAAAATTCCCTTGCAGTTTGACTTCTCTGAGCCTTCCCAACTGACAGGAGGTTCAGATTTTTAAGACAGGTCAATAGAGCAGAGACTGACATGAATCACTATTTCTGTTAGAGCGCAGGACTGTGAGCAGTACCAGAGCTAGCTGTAAAAGCAAAATAGACAGAGAAATGAAGGCAGGAGAAAGGCAAGGGAAACCTTTCCGGTGCTGCAGCCACCAGACTTGTAAACAAGCCGTGGTCTCCGTTTTTCAATTGCAGGCGCAGATGAAATAGCACAGCTCAGAAGCAGGGATGCCTGAAGATGGCTGTAAGATAGCTTTATGTTTCCACAGTCCTGCAGCAGCAATGAGTCAGTCAAGTCCCTCACTGTAACTTAGAATAGCCTGAAGGCTGCTCTAAATCATTCTGGCTGCCAGTGACCCTCTAACAGCAGCGAGGAATTGCTGGGGCATAGCAAAGTCTTGGCTGTACTTCTTTTCCTTTGGCCATGTCCTCTAGCCCAGCCTGAGGAGGTGGCGAGGGGAGGGCTGGGGAAGACTCAGGAAAAACAGGAGAAGGGAAAGCGTAGAAACAACTGTAATGCCAGTGCTGGTGGAAGAAACCCCCTTTTGCTGTGGCTGGCAGGAGTCCAGTGGCTGATTGTGGCCGTTGATGTACTACAGGGAACTGATGGCTCCTCTACAGGCAGGAGAGATCCTGTGGCTGTGCAATGGCCATGTGCAATGGTAGAGTTTGTCACAAGTGTTTTAAAATCTGCTTTTCAAAGGCATTTTGGAGAGTTCTGCAAATGATGTACACTCCCCTTTCTCCGGGAATCTGGCTGCGGTAGTGCCTGTTGTGCAGATCCTTAGACACTCATGTGAGTGTTCATATGTTGTGACCACTACAGTCAGTTTTGCTAGTGTACCAATGTTAAGCAGATACTACTACTTACCCAGTATTATTTAGTTTACTGATATTWACTTTTTGCTTAGTCTGATACTGTCTGTTCTCAGTCCCTTCTGAGATGACCCCAAACTGATGGAAGCTCCAGGAAATATCTTGTGTGATGTGTTCCCAACTCTTCTTTTTTCGCATTTCATTGCTTCTTTGTGCGCAAAATGCTTGTAGCTAGGATGACATTAAATATCACACTTTCCAAATGAAAGAGCATGCATTCTGCAGACCTTCTCTTTCTCCCACTAAGCAGTGAAGAGGCCAACCTTATTAACAGGTGGCGATCAGAATTGGGATGCTACAAGCTGATTAATAACAATACATAATTGAATATGCTGTTAGAGGAGATCCTTGGGGAGAGGAAAATGATTATCACTTTTAATAATTCCTTAAAGCATTTCCAAAGATTTCACTTTYAGTCAGCTAGGTATTCCATGATGTGGCACAGAAGTAGAGTGATTTTGAAGTAACGCTGGGCAATACTATTTGGTTTTGTAAGTAGTAACCATCATATATCTTATGCATCTTTGTAGCTGACCTGACAGCCGATGCAAAGGTATATAATTTATATTTCCAGATCTCTTCTAATAAAAATGTGAGGAGGTACATTCCCCATTCGTTAAAGCTCAGTGAAGGTAGAGAGAGAATATTTTTCCAGTCTGAGATCCCAGACATTCAGTCACTGCATCTAATCATCTGAGGGAAAAGGATATGATCCTTTGACCAGCAAATGGCAAAATGAAAGTAATTTGTACCCACAGGTATAGTGTGCATGTTAGGGAACACAGATGCTATAATCCGTGATTAAAAATGAATGCTGTTAATACTGTAGCTTATGATGTCTTGTCTTTTCTGATAATTTAGAATAAATATTTTAAAGAGGAAAAAAAGAAAGATATATTTGTAACACTAATTGACACAGTCAGCAGCTGAGGACCAAATCTTCAGGGTGTAAATTCATTTATCTCAGTTGATGCCAGTTAGAGCTGTGTCAATCTGCAGTTCTTTAAGRTCTGTCCTGAGGACATCCGGTATCATTTGCAGAAATCTTTTAAACAGAATCGAKAGAGTTCTTGGAAAAGGTTCTGTGAATTCCTGCCAGGAACTTCGGCTGCAAGATCTTCAACACAATCAATGGTACTGAMTATCTAGTACTGTTAGAAAAGCCACACAACCACTGTCTGTTGCCTTTTGATTACAACTGAAAGGAAAACTGTTTAATGTTATCTTCAAGTTCAAAAACTGCTAACATCCCAAAATATTGAAGATCATCTGATTCTGTTGAATTTGCCTGCTGCTATGTTCTCTGAGGCCTTTTTAGGTAACAAAGATTAGTGCTAGTGTGGGGAAGATTGTTTTAGAGCCTTACCAGGGTATACCTCTGTCCAAAAGCAAGGACATTTCTACACTAGTGAGCATTTCATGCCATCCACATTATTGTCTTAAAAACACCTATTGGTTTACCAGTTTCAGCAGTCATTGCAGATAGTTTTGGTTCACAAAACAAGAACATTATGGTGGCTTACRGGAAGTGGTGAGAAAGGCACGTTCTCTGTGTTCCCAATTAATGCACAGGTCAGTACTGAAGAATATTTCCAGAAGGTAGTCATCTGCACAAGAGAGCCCTTTGAGAAAGTATCTTTGATTTAACACCAGTAAGGAGCTGAAGTCATGTCCTTACATGCAAGCATTTTGGAATATTTAACAGCTCAATTTTTCCCTGAGGATTGATGACTTACTGTATGTCATTTATTTGTTTGAGATTGTTTATGATCTGATGATCTCACATATTTTAGTCAGGCATATTATATATCATTATTGCTTTATGTTTTCTATTACKGAGAATTAATTTTTCACATAGTATCTTCATTTAATTATATAATACAGGCACATGTGCATTTTGCATGAATAGGGAGAATCTGTTTTAATTTAGCCATTATATATTTTGCTGTCTTGGGTTTTCTTGTAAAAATTCCCAAGTTTTTTTTTTGTTGTTGTTGTTGTTGTTGTAGCATAACAATAGTCATATTCATTGCTTTTTACATTGTAACAAAAGCACTCAGATGTCAGTTCATAGATTGCCATAATCAGCTTTGTCTCTTAATTAGAAAAGAGAATAAAGCTGTTTAGGGGTGTCGATAAAATGACAGATGTATCATTAACAGAAGGCTACATTGGATCAGAACGGTGCAAATGCTTGGATTTGAAATGTTAAAATTTGCTACAAATAACCTTTAATTTCTAATTTTCATTTTCTTATGCTGTTTTCTAACTGAAAACAATAAAGCTGGAGTTATATAATACATCATACATATGGAACAGTTACTGATAATGCAGAACTCTGATTCCTCACATAAAGTTAAAAAAGTATTTTTAAGGTTTTTTGTATTCTTGGGAGCACATGTTACTCARGATTCCTACCTATCCTCAAAAAATATCTAGCATGTTGAGTACACTCTTTGGCCATGCCAACTCCTCATCATCTCTATGATGTTACCCATGGTTTATGAACAAGACAGTGTGTAGATTTTAATACAAAAATCATCACATACCACATACCTGACTTCTCAGTGCAGTTCAAGAGATGAAACCTTTTCACCATTAAGTGAGTAGATATTTTGCACATTTCTCCACCGGTTTACAATGCTGTTGAAGTCCATCCTATGACATAGTGAGAGCTCATTGTGCTTGTAAGACACAGTAGCTTTCAGCTGGAGCAAATCAAAGCTTTAGAACCTGACAGACTTTCAAATATTCAGATGTTGGGACGATGGGAATTACATTTCTCCAGGACTGAACGGTAAAGATGGAAATAAGATCACAAGCTGCCTCCAGGCAGCATCTGAGCTGGCTGATCCCAGTAAGGTTGGGTGTTCAGAGCATTCACAAAAACCTGCATCTCCTCTATCAGTCTTACTGGCAACCTGAGCTGGAGCTGAGTGTCAGACTGCCCACAGATCCCAACTCTACTTATGGCAAGAAACATTACAGCCTTTCTAGGGAAAAGTCTGGGCTGTTTTGTCTGTCTGCATCAGTCATATGACAGAATTTGAGGTACAGATGGGTCTGCTGCTAGGTCAAGTACCTATCCACAAGAGAGARCACCCTTGAGTGTACCTTAAAATTTGCACACACCAGTGGTTTTCTGGTTGGGAGTACCAGCTGGGAAGTCATATAGGCAGTATAGAAGCAGGGAGAGCTATGAATGGGTGAGCAACCTGATTGCAGTCCCAAATTGCATTCAGTTCTGCACAGCAGTAGCAACATTGACAGCACGGCCCGAATCTCTGTCTGGTTTTTTTGACTGTATCCATTTTCTTTTCCTTAGAGACAGTAAAGCTTATTATTTCTTCAACAGTAATGTTTTAAACTTTTAAGATTTCAGGAAGCTTTGACACTTCCATGAATTTTGTGTCCCATGTATAGACAACCGCCTCATCTACTGTTTGGCATTCAGCAATTTAATTGTGTGGGGCTTCAGAGAGGGTGTAATAGTACTCAGCTGGAATAGCTGGTTGGAAAATGCTGAACATTTCTTAAATGAAATTTCCAGTTTTCGAATTCAAATCTTTTTCTTGATGGGAAATGGAAATTATTTTTACCCGCTAAGTGTGCCAAAGAATTCAGAGGCAACAAGATGTCCTTACTAGAAATTTGTATTAAGTTTGAATTAAGAAATAGATTTCAGTTGGAAGTTGTACAGTGTTGAAAGGTGTTTGACTACGATATGTTGCCAGAGTAGGGACTTACATATTGGAAGGTATCTGCTTAAAAAAAATGGCATAATATATTTCAGAAAATCTAGAACAAGGAAGTCTTGGACTCTTCAAAAAGATGATGCTGTAATAACCCAAGTATTACTTAGTGCAGGAAACAACTTAGGAAAACAAAGAAACTAGTGTTCATTTGCAGTTGTAATATCTATGATTACGGTCCCAGGTTGACTGGTGTTCAATGTAATTTAAAAAATGTGAAATTATATTTATGATGTCAGGTCCATCTTTCATAGCAGAGGGATTTAAAACATGTTAAGACCTATAATATCCCAGTTTTTCCTCCGTCTTACCCTCTTCAGTTAGTAATTTTAACTTTCCCTGAACACCAAATAAAAATTCATTCTTGATTTACTTAAAATTGGAATTTGTTAGCTTACCTAAAACTGGCAAAGATGTTGTACATTCCAGGGCAAAAACATAATTAGCTCAAACAAATACAAGGCCAAGAAGAACTTCATTTAGGTTTAATCCTTATGCCGTTGTACACAGTAGAGTTTACGTAAGTATTTGAGAAGGGCAGGCACAAACCAATTAAAGGAATATATTCTCCCAGGATCAAACCATTGTTTTCTAGCTATATACTGAAGCTCTTAAACTAATGCATATTAAATCTGTCACTGGCTCAGCAGAGTTTTAGGCTCAGGAGAGGGGAAAGCAAATGAGAACACCCCAGGGGAAGTCAGAGAGAGGTTGTCTTGGAGACACACAATCCGTTTCCACGCTTACGGGGTGTCCGCACGTTCTGGGGACAGGTATAGGCTACTCCACGTAYCACTGCAAGGAGCAAAGGGCACCATCACTCTGGTTAGTCCCCTCAGAAATCTAGGGAAACATGTGGACACAAGGCAGCTACAGTTGTGTTCATTCTGATGCTTTTAAAATAAAATGGAGGAGCAGATATTTTGTGAGAAACATATTTAAGATTTTTTTTWWAAAAGATGTTTTAAAAAAAGTTTTAAGATCGTTTAGAATTTCCATCAGAATGAGTCTAGATGCAGACTAGTCTTAGCAATGTTTAGTAAAAGGTTACACTTCATAGCCACTCATACCAGATTTTGTCAGATTGCTATTGCATAGTCTATAGAGAATTATAGAAAGGTACCACTTATATGCAACAATAATGTAAACAGTATCATTACCCTGCCATAGGAAAATAAATACTCCTATTACCTATTCTCCTAATCTGTGGTAACTTGTTAAGGCACCGACAGGATTTAGGTTATCAGACTATGAATTATCATTTTTCTTGCACGTATGTGTGAAGTTTGTTATTTTCAGAAGTTTGTGTATCTCAGAAATGATTGATTTTTATCTCTGCACAAAAGTGATTTAAAAATCTATAGTCTTGAATGGGTGAGTGAGGAAAATGTTAACTTTTTAGACTTGGAAAAGGCCAATGTGTGCTATTGTAGGGAAAACCAGGGCCAGCGTAGAGTTAAGGGGAAGAAAAGACAGGAGAGAAAAGGTACAAGTGAAATGGAAGTAGGGATTTTTTTGAAGAAAAATAGAGATTTAAGGAAAAGGTATGGAAGCACTTCTATGTGTAGGGAAGAAAAGGAGGCATTTGCAGCAACTACAGAGGAGCAARAGAAGACTGCAGATTGCACCATACTTTCTGCTGAAATAAATCACCTGAATTGTGTGCTGAGAGAAGTAAAAGCTGAAGTTGGAGAGGGTGTGCGGAGAGGCAAAGGTGGTAAAGGATAACAGGAATTTCAAGCTTAACATTAGTTCAGATGGAGAAACAAGATGTTAATCTAGGATAGTGGCAGAAGGAGAAGAAGCAAGAGAGAGTGAATTTGTAGTGGAGAGTCAGTGAGGTTATGAGACTGTTTCTCAGTGCAATAGATTTGTAGCACTAGAAGGAAAAGAGAGAAAACAAGGATCTGGGAAGCAAATATATGCCATGTTTTAAATAGGAAGATGACATGACATGCTAATGCAACATTCAACTTATAAATATTAGGGCTTTTGAAAAATTCACCTGAGTACAGCATTTAATTGCTGTTTTCCTATGATATATAGATTAGTGACAGGATTAGCCATATTCTCTCAGTTTATTATTTATATTTGGAGTTATATTTACAAATAAGTGGACTAAATAAGATATCTATAATTTTGTTTGGTTTTTCAGCTGTTCAGACTATATAATATTTCTGGAGTTTGTGGATACATTTTTTAACAGAAATTTATATGTCCTGACTGTTAATTCTGTAATATGAGTCATGAAATGTCTGACATCTGAAGCTCTAGGAGGAGAGGAGAAAAATTGCYTTTTATATCACGATGTGCTACTGTGTTTCCAGTTGGGGAATGCGTGGCCTTAATTGTGGAAGTCATGAAATGGTTAATTAAAGACTGCATAGCTGTGCTGCATCTGTTTTTAAGAATCACATGCAAAATTTTTTATTCATAAAAGGGCTACACATGTGGATTTTAAGATTGAGTAAGTGGCCCTGTTTCTTTGATTAATTGCCTCAGGATAAATTGAGAGCGGGCTGCTGGTAGTTGAAAATTATGTATGTGCTAGACAGTAGTGAGAGAACATTTTTCTAAAGCATTTCATTATTGACCTGTAGTGGTAGATAATGCACTCAGTTGAGAAGATAGGTTGTACTGAGACTTATACTGAGGCCATGACTATAGCAATTGTTTATTACAATAAACTGTTTGTTACAATTTATTACAATAAAACAAAATGTTTGTGTTACTGCCAAAAAAAATGTAGCAACAGTCATTTTTCCTCTAGTTAATTCCAATTACTTTGTGTATATGTATGTATATATAAAAGTAAGTATGCATATGTATGCATAATGTGTGTTCATAAGTATTTGTCTACATATGCACACAAATACAATCTGAATGAATCATGCTTACTTTGTGAAAGTAGCTAATATTCCCTGCAAGGGGAAATGGAAAGAGGGAGTGACTTTATTGTCGCCAGACTATCTCCCAAATGAAGACCCATTTTGCAACGGAAAGTCTAGATACAGAGCAGGAAGGCTGTTCCCATCTCAGAGTTACCAGTCTAAGGCAACAGACGGTTGTAGGAAGGCAGGAGAGCACAGTGGGGAAACTGGACAAGACTGATCAACATTAGGAATTACAGTGGCGGTCAGGATTTGAGAGGAGATCTGATGGAAGATAAGGTGGAAGTAAAAATGGATGGACGATACTGGGACCGTGAACATGCTGCAGGAGATGAGAGCAGAGCCTCCTGCATCTGAACAGAAGCTCGATTTGGGAGGAAGATTGAAACTGGCTGGGCAAAGGAACTGAATGGGGTGGCAGGTCCACCAGGAAACCCAGGGAAGGACAGGCAGCTGGGGGAAGTGCACAGAGGGAGGCAGATCGCAAGCAAGAGAAAGACAGACTGAAGATTGGTGGGCCAGAAAATCTGACATAAAAAAGCCTGAAGAATGCAGTATGAGAATGGAATGAAAAAAACACAGGCAAGGGAATAAACATGATATAATTAGGGAATTGTAGGGGATTCATCTTCTCTTTGCTATCTGAGCAGGGTGGCTACTCTGACTTAACTCTCTTGTTAACAAAAGAAGATCAATTCCTCCAAAAAGCTTTTTCACTGTTTTTCTCTCTATTGATTATAAAGAACTTGAAGATGTCCAGCTTAACCAAGATACTAACTTTTAGACAGCTCAGTTACATGAAATGAGGCCTATATATTTTCATTACTTGCTTTGTTATAATGGACATCCTGCATGATGTCATTATCGTATAGTTTTATAGGAAATGAGATTTGATTTTGCATTTAAATTTTTCTGTTTCTGAAGTTATATACTAAGTGCTCAAAGAAAATACAGATGATGCAAACTGAATGTGCAGTATCTTTCAAGATAACATTATCCTCTCTTTGCTAGATAACACAATTTTTTTAAACTTGATGATTTCCCACTGTTGTTTCTAAATTTGCCTAAATTTATTTGTACACTCTTTATTACGTAAAGAATGATTTCTGCATGTTTGAATATATTTCTGTGTGGCACGCTGACATTCTTATCGACACTTCACTTGCCATTTCTAGGCCAGACAGTTAATATGATTTCCTACTATGAGCTACTTACTGTGTACAGTTTTCACATGTGTTGCAATAAGGCAACATATAATACAGTGCAGAAATGAATTACAGAAGAGCTGGATATTAGATGAGAATTGTCAAATTTTCTTAGGTTAAGTCAGTAAATATATAGTGTAAATATGTTCCTGATAGTAGTAAAAGAAAATACRGGTTCTAATATTCTATATTCTAATATTCTACATATTCTAATCCCATCCTTCTCATGTGCATAGAGAAAAAAAATACATGTTTGTGGGTAATTTCAAAAGAGGAGGGGCTGCAAGCTTGCAGAGGAGGGATTAGCATTCCAAATGGCAAACCGGAAAAAATAGAGAATGACTACAATTGCTTAGTGAGGACTATTCAACAGCATCTAGACAGGACCAAGAGCTCTACTCCAGGAAAAAAAACTGAGGGCTATAGTGGTTCCCAAGCTGAGTGTGTATCAACAGTGTCCTGCTTTTGCAYGGAAAGCTGAAGTTGTATTTGGATGTGTAGCTTACTAGGTGCATGAGGTAATTGCTCTACTGTGCTCAGTGCTGGACACTGCACTTCAAAAAAGATACATGTTAGCTTTAAGAAATCAAGAGATCAGTTGGAAGAGTAGAGGTGTAGAAAATAGTTGTGAGAAAATGCTGGAAAAAACTGTGATTGTTTAACCTGAGGTAGACTGAGGGACAACATGATAAGAGTCTTTAGATGTATGAAGTGCTCCTGCAGAGTGAAGGGAATCATTTGTTCTCATTATCCCATGTGGACGGAATGAGAAGTAGTAGCCTTAAAGTCCAACGTGATGATTAAGGTGAGACATGAGGAGAGACTTTCTAAGGTTAAGAACAAATTTGTTGGGAAGAATATAGAGACTCTACTGAGAATCAAGAACAGCATAGGCAAATATCAGGAAAGATATTGGTGTTCAGCACCTGGAATGCAGGATATGGAACAATAACCTGTCAACATCCCTTCCTAGTGTATTTTTCTTTGGTTAAAGCTGAACTAAGAAAGCAAAAGCTCTGGGCTTGGCAAGTGATGTCATATGTAAGATGTAATAAAATAACCTAGAACTTGGTCCAGAAAAGTGCTGATTAGCCCTGGCTGCTTTTATTGACTTTGCCTGGAGTGGAAATGTAGGATTTTAAGGGTGGGGCTGTAAGCACTGAATTTATTTTAACTTTCAATGTTGCTCAATTTTTGTTGCCTTGACATCATGTTTTCTTCAGCTATGATTCCACTCCTCACTGTATGAAACTTTACATGCATTGTGTCTAGGACTCTTCTGGGAATTTTCAGTCCCTGAAAACAGTTGTGCCAAAAGAGCTTTTTTCAGTGGATTTGAAGTTTTAAACTGCTCAGATGACTTTACCACAATGGTATTTACCTACCTTTTTGCTTTCTGGGCAATRTCCCCATCAGTCATTACAAATAGTGCTTAAATTTGTGGATGTGTCTTTTGATACACAACTTGAAAGTAAAATAGAAGAGGTGATACACACAATGTGAACCTACAGCTGATGAGATAACTTAGCCTAGTAAACTGCAAAGGAATAAGTTTTCCAAGAGAGAGATATTTTAGAGCTACTGAATGAGTTGTTGAGGGCTGATATTTTCTTGACATTTGGGAATGACCTGAGTGGGATTACTACAAGAAAGAAAAAAATAGGAGGCTTCTGTGATGAACTGATCACCACAAAAACTAGAGTTCTTAACAGAGAGCAAAAAGCTCACATGCTTTTACAGAAAAAAAAATATTTTTATTAAATTCACAAAACTTTTTGACAGAAAACTTTCAATATAACGATTGCATTTTTCTATGAAAAAATCATAATAAATATTCATTTGTTGGATGGTTTGTTTTCATCAGCATTTCTACAAATTTCTCTCACATCAGCACTAGAATATGTCTTTGCTGTACTGCTCTTTTTGGGAATGCAGATAAACTCTTCTCTGTTGGCATGCTTAGGAGTTTATTTTTTTAAAAAATTTTAGCTGAAATTTTGAGCACAACATTTGCATTGCCAGTGTTGCAAAGTTCCTTCAATCCTCCACTCTCTGGTGTGCTGTCATCGGAGGGGAACCGCATCGAGAATATATTCTGCTGAGTGGAGTACAAATGCAGCGAGGACTCCATACCGGGTTAGCCCTTGGCCAGAACAGGGGACAGCAAGAGATTAATTCTTAATTCAGTTCTTTTCCCTTTCTTTTATGACTGAATGTTAGCCTAATGAAAAAGAGGCAGGTATCAGTACCGCAGGGGGAAGTCACTTCACCTAGACAAAGGTCTAGGTGGAAGCAACACTTTTTCTTCGATTCTGGTACTGCTGTTTCTACATGTGAAGAGCCAGCTTCTCTAGAGTCACGCAGTATATGAATGTGTCCCTCTGCCAAGACACGGCCATTTACTCTACGTAAGACCCCAGATAGTGATCAGATAGAAACATGTGATCCTTACTACCACAGAAGTGTTTAAGCTGAGGAGTCGAAGATAAAAGACTGTCTATTACAAAAGCTCTCATCTGCCTTGTTCTGCAGGGAATACTTTTTAATATAGCATGTATTCAACCTGGAGATCACTGACGCAGATAATTTAGATGAGGCATTTAGGCATCCATAATTTTATAACTATCAAAAAATAATGTTGCAAATGAATATTTGAATGAAAATATGTATCTTTTTATCCTTACAGTTACAAAAAACCTAATGCTATGAACAGGTCTGTTACTGATAAATTTTAGGGAAAAAAAAAAAAAAARGGAGAGGTAAAATAGATAGTCTTCCTGGCTTTCTCCTGTCCTAAGATTCTTGTGTTCTTTCTTTCATAATACAATAAGACACTCCAGACACCACATTTCTGGGGATTACCTTTCTTGGGGTTGAAGCCTTTGGCCTCATTCTTTTCTTCACAGTTAAAGTGTTCATAAGCCCCTGGAAAGACACTGTCTGTCATGTCTTGTTGCTTAAATATTGTGATCGAGCCTGCGAATAATCTCAAACTGCTTTGACGTGTTCATAATAGCTTTTGTTCTACTTCTGTGCCAAWACATTTCCGTTGCTTAAAGACCCCTCAGCACGGTGTGTTCCAACTTTGTCAAGGTATGTAATAGTTTGATCAGAGGCACTAAGGGGAAATCAGACCAATACCTTTAAATTTTTCTGCAGGATAATGACATTTCAGAAGGTGAAAATGGCTCTCCTCTGTGGCAAACAATACTATTAGACCTTTCCTGGGCACTTTTTCTCTGCGCTTTTCACCCTCTGGTGAAAGTTGTTCAAAAGCGGTCGGTGGAGGCACTGGTACCCTGCAGAGTGACATTTCCCCGTGTGTTTCGTTCAGTTGTTCCTTGTGCAGTGAAGGTTGTGTTAACACCAGATGCCAATCATACACCACCAGTGGATTTGCAAGATTATAGGACGGGGAAAAAGATGAAGGTTAAGCACAGGGCACAATAGAGATTACTTAYGGTAATGAATTGTATAATTTTTCTAGACAGATCTGGATTAATGTTTATCCCAGGCAAGAGATTACTGTATGTCTGATTCTAGTTGTAAACAGACATTATTAAACAGAAGGTTTATGTTCATGCAATGCGACTATGGGTGTTAAAGCACTTATGATTTATTATGTGCAAAGAGAAAAATTAACCTGTTCATCTGCTGTAGTACTAGATGTACTGTGGGTTTTTGCATAATTTGGATGGCATCTGCTCCTTTAGAATACAAATAACTAGTGAAATGAGATTCTCCTCTTATTTGCACTGATTCAGTGCCCTACACTGCAGAGGACCTGAGGCTGTGCAGCCAGCAAAAGAATAGTGTTGTACACTTTTATAAAGCAATAATATTTATATTTGTGATATTTGTTAGCAAAGTATTTTTGCTTATGAATCTTTAGGGTTTTTTCTTTACAGTCAGAGAAAGTGTATATTAAATTCACAGAACTTAACAAATGATGACCTGATTTGGGTTTCCCAGATGATTTCCTCTCACTAATGGAAAGCATAATACTTAGAGAACTTTCAATTTTTATATATATATATACACATATGTATGTATATATATATATATAATTTTTATCTCTTCTTCACATAATTTACGTCACAGTCCATTTTTCTCTTATTTTATTGCATCACTGTTCCTTAGCAGAAGTGCAACATGGGTATGACATTCACTTGTTTAATCCTGCCCCGCTTTACTCATTAAATAATAAATCACAACCGAKTCAGTTAGTTACTTATGTGTGTTTTAGGTGAGATGAAAAGTAACTGTAAACTACAAACTCCCAAACTGTTCTGCTTTCATTGAGTAGGCATTGCAACTTTATCACTTGCTAACAAGGACATATCTTTTCACTGTGAAGGCAAAGAAAAATTACAGTTATCAGAATCTGTTCATTCTATTTGCAAACTGTATTTGTAGCCAGATGATTTTTGCGTAATGCCATTTTAAATTATCCATTTAACAATGATGGATTATACAACTGTGCTAGTTTTCCCTCCACTTTGTAACTAATCTGTCTACTTACAGATTATATTGGGCATGTTGCTGATGGTCTTTTTATAAAATTTACTCACACACATGAGAAGTATGACTATTAAATATTATTGACATCAGAAAAACTTCTCAGATAAGTAAAGATGCTCTCGTATATAATGCAACCCCTATATGCAAAAAAACACAGGAATGTAGAATGAAAAGGCCTGGAAATATTACAAGAAGCAAACTATGTTGAGTGAATTAGACAATTTAAGGAGTTAAACTAGATTGGAAGTGTATTGTGCATTGTGATAGATATCATAGCTTTACTAGTAAGAAGTTCTGAATGCTTGAATTAAAAAAAGTTGCAGTCTTAAATTTCAGTCAAAACAATTCATATTGCTTTTCTATATTGCTTAGCTGTATTTTACATGTGATACAGAAAATGCATGTTGTACAGTGTGAAAACCATAACTTCAGCATTTGTAGTATTTTGCCCAACCTATCAAATTTTWAAAAGGCTGTGAAGTGTGAGTTTTGAGTTGAAGTTTGTAAACAAATTCATTAAAATTTGTTTTATTAATTAAAATTTAACAAAATTTGTGTGGGCTTGTTTAATACTTTGTGCAAGTAGTTTTAAAAGTAAAGTGTCKTCTTAACTGCTACATGCTTTTGAGCAACCCCCTGAAACACTGGGTGCAGCTTAGAGAGCTCTGGGGAGCCCGGGGCTGGTGAACTGCTCCGCTTAAAAGTTTGTACAGTGAAGCGTCGTATTTTGGGTCCTATAAACCATACACTGACCKCTTTTCTTTGGTCTATGTTGGCAGACATCTGTAATTCATTAGGWTGACCTCCATCTTCCAAAGAGGAATAAAGGCAGAAATGAAGACACATTTCTGTTACCAGTCTGTGTTGGCCATAAGTTGARCCAGTGTTATATTTTCCTCTGAAATACGCATGGTCTTGACACAGTGTTTAACAGCGTTCAGCTTATTGCTGCTGAGCTAAACATCTCTGAAGTGAACGATGACCCTCACGTCTTCGCGATAGCAAAATGTCTCTCTGATGTGATCCCCCAGACTTGGAGCATTAAGTTAATTTTCCCCTGGATTTCTGAGCTGCGTCTTTTCTACCCGGCAGAAACCTTGTGAAGAAGACAGCTTTTGACCGAATGACAGAACATGGAGGGTGAAATTAGATGCATTAAATTAGAATATGACAAAAAGCCTATCTAAATATTTGTCATGGTGCTACTTAGGTGGTGTAGTATCCAGCCCAGGAAGTGAAAGGAGGCTGCTGGTGGGACTTAGCAGTTTAGGGGGGGGCAAGGGGGGCAACTGCTAAATCATCCGGATTCTTTACAGTCTTTGAGGGCGTAATTGAGGGTATTTAGCAGGCTGTTTTACTTCCAGGGTTGGTGATCCCTCTTGTGTAATCTCAGATTAGTTCTTTTCTTGTATTCACTTAATAGAGAATTAACCATTACAAACTTTTCTGTGCCGCTTGTAAATAGTGCTGTTATTTGACTGCTAGAGGATGTCTGATACGTCCATTTATGGGAAGTATTAGGAGGAGGCAAACTCCACATTCTCCATGATAAAAACACCTCAAAACAAACAAGCAAGACCCCAAACCCACAAAATCCAAAGAAACAAAAAAGCCACTGCAAAAGTTTGTGCTATTGCATTTTCCAGTTTGTACTCGAACATTAACTAGTTTTCCAGAGGACAAAGTAATGATTTTCATGCAAGCTAACATTTATAATTTGGCCACATCTGTTAGTTAAATAATTAATCACTGGCTTAAAATTTCCTGCTCGGGAAGTTTTCATTAGAAAATGCAACATTTTATGTACAGTGTAGTATGTTCACCTTTCTTTTTTGAGGTCTACTGCAGCAGTTGAAGGAAGAACATGACTATGATAGGGTTAATCCAGCTACATAAAAATCCATGCTGTGTATGATAGTAGTAAAGCTTGTGATCCCTTGATCTTTGATTAGATCCAAGCTAGTAAATATCTTGTGTTTAATCAGAATGAGTTGTTCTGCATGTAGTATAAGTCACCTTCACAGATGGGATGTAGCATCAGAGTTGTTCGTGAATATTTGTTTTAATCCCTTCTAGAGCAGGCATGCTTTATGTTTCTTTGTTGTAAATCAGATTCGAGCAACTAAATACCGACATGAAGGAAAGACATTTACTTGCAGTTAGGAATAGGACAGTATAACAACATTTTTTTTCTTTTTAAACAAAAATATAACTTATTAGAATCTTAAAAAATATTCTATTCCATAAACATAACTAATGCACAGTAATTGCTTCTTTTAGACTGGAATACAGATATAGTTATTTAGAATTTTGTCTTAAACTATTCATACACGTTTCTAGCTCAGCAGAGTATAAAAATAGAGAGACTAAGATTTATGATGGTGAATGTTTGCTCTTTATTGTTCTGTATTTTAAAAATAATTAAGTAGAATAGTAGCTATTCTGTGTGCTGGTAAACTGAAATTCTTGAAACAGTATCTGTAAGGTTAATCGTTTGGTGTGGTATGTCAGCGTCCTATTTACCCAAATCTGTCATAATTGCCTTCTGATACATCTTCCTTTGACATGCAAAATACTGAAAATGAGAGGACTCTGCACTGTGAGTTTTTCTGCAGAATGTAGCTTTTCTGTGAGCATAACTTCATGGTGATAACTGACTGACTTGAAGTTAAATGCACCTCAATTTTTCTCTCTTATTTTTCATAATTATCACACAGAGCCTTCTGTGCTCAGAGGTGTGATTAGATTTAACCTGCCATCATATCTGAAGAACTTTCTGTACAACATATTATATATTGAAAGAATTATGTATGTAGATGATAGGTCTAAGAATAGTAGGTAAATTATATATATGTTTGAGTTGCTCTCATGCCAAAGTTAATTCCTGATTTTTTATGTTTTTAATAGGAAGACTGGAGAGCCCCCACTAATAAATGGCTGGATTCCTTTCCTTGGGAAGGCTTTGACTTTTAGAAAAGATGCTTTCAAATTCTTGTTGGATCAGCAAAAGAAACTTGGAGATATTTTCACTGTACATATTGCCGGTGAGAAATAYTTTACTATTTTACTATTTCTCTTATATTTCCATCAGTGAAGTTAAATTCTAATTCAAATGTTTAGTTTAGAATCTTACTGATCTAAAAACCTTTCTTTATAGCATATTCCAATGAAAATGATGTAAATTCAAATGTATTATATGCATAATAAATATGTACAGTACAAAATTATGAGCAYGTATATTTGTTTACAGCTATAGGTGTATACCCATATTGGCAAAATTTGTAGACATGTAATGTATGAACATGAATTTTGCCAGCACATAAAATTACAAATATGTGTATTGTTTTTTCTAAAGAAGGGAGAACTAACATCATCTTGACACTGCACAGAAAAATATCAGATTAAATTTAGAAAACACTAAGAAAAAAAGTGCGGAATATGTTCTCACACATTTTACAACTGGTTGACAGGAACACAAGGGAATGAATGACACATTGACTCAGTGATACAATCAGGACTGGAACACAGTGACTTCCTATTGCCAGTCTCTTACTCTAATCATGCTTACTGAAAATAGCAATATAATAAAGTATGATATAACCTTGATGCTTTCTGTGTATGTAGCTGTATTACTACACTAGCTTAAATACAAACATTTGAATGATTTTGCTTAGACACTTAGATTYAGAAGAAAAATATAGAATGAAACCCAAATTCTGAATGAAACATTTATATATATAAATATATATATATATATGTTTCATATAGTATAATATACTTTCTATTATAATCAATTTAAAATCAAATACTTCSCTCTGTTCAGAAAAAGATAAACTCTTATTAGTATCGGTGGATGTAGTAAATCTTTGTCACCTCTGCAGGCTGATATCCTTGTTCAAGTGATCAGTACTACAGTGGCATTAATTAGGACTTTAGCGGGAACGCTTTCTCATTTTTAGTTATTCCTATATTTTAAAGAAATTCAAATAAAAATGTRCAGTAATTTTTTGGCAGTAGTATTACCTTTCTTTGCATATAATTAATATTTCACCCCCCAAAATTGCTAAAAATCAATTAAGTAAATTGCAGGCAGTATGTTTAATTAGTACAACTTTTCTTCCTGTTACATTTTTAAAAGTTATTAAGTGTATGATTTTTCTATTCATTCTCTGTTTTCTTTTAAAACTGACATGTTCATTTTTTTCCCTGTCTTGAAAGTGAGTTCAGCCCATGTACAAGGTGAACTTCTGGTAAAATACATCTTTTTATTGTTAATGTACATTGATACTATATATAGTAATGCCTTGTTAAGAATACAGATTAATAATAATAATTCAAAGACTATCTTAGTACATTCATAAAGCTAATCAGTCATTAATCAAATATTTATTTCTATTTCTCCTCTTTATTCTTTTATGTAAGACTGTCCTTAGAGATTTGTATGTTTAAGCAATCTGTGACTGTGATTTAGTTTAGCAAATTTCTGTTTGCATGATAAACAAAATCCACTTTAACTTATCTCCCTATGTTTTGGTATTTTGAGGAAGCTGTTGCTGATAAAGAGTGAGGTAAATGGAGTGAGTGATTGATATCATTTCAGCCTTAYATGGGGAAATCTTTGACTTTGTGAATTTGTCATATCAGAGATACTACTTTAAATTTGTTTTCGGATATGTTCACTTCAGTATAAAAATACTGACCATCAGCACTTCACTAAGGAGAAACAGTTTCCCATCCGCAACACAAAAAAAGGGGAGAAAAAGCTTAGTATCTCATATCATGTCCCAATACTAAGACATACAGKATTTCTTGATGTCTTAATGATTTGACAAAGATGATGTTTGTATGTGCAGCAAATATAACATAGACTGTTGTGTACGTACTATCATTACTTTACCCGCTCCTCACCCCCGATGAGTAACCAGAGATCTTGTCAAAAAATTCTATCAATATATATTGTTCTAATTATTGGTTCTCAAACTAGTTCATTTGGAAAATGCGGAACGATGCTTGGAGTTTCTGGCATTGCCCCGTACCGGTAATGCGATTTCGCTGATTGTACTTTCCCGTGTGATGAGCAAATGATTGTCATGCCTAAAAGTTACAAGGGACATGGATGTCATCTTAATAAAGAAATTAAAAAGCACATCTTTCTATGAGAAACAATGTAAATTCCTGACCTGTCGTAGAAAATAGTTCTCTAATTGGTTTTGTGTGGTGGTGCAGCAGAATCGTTTTCCCCAAACGTCATACCRGCGAAGCACTACTGTACATCATTGTCAGCAGTTCAGCAGAATCTTCCTAATAAGAGGACGATTACGTAAATGCAATAGTCTTCAAAAAAAAGAAAGAACGAAAGAAAGAAAGAAAAATAAAGGGGGGGGGAGAGAGTGTTGTTTTGAGATGATAGTACTTCCAAACCCAACCTTTCTACCTGTTAAGGACCAGCAACGTATAGGCAGTCAGCTAGGTAAGACTTAAAGAACTTGAACAATTTTTAATTCTTTCTCAGCATAAAACTTTGKCTCCTTATCGTGATATGTTACTAGGAATGATACTGCATCTGTCTATGAGACTGACTAACTCCAATTTTTAATAAAATAATCTGTCTTACACTTTTTTTGCTAAACACATTTGATGCTAAGAAGTAATGCTAATAAATCATGATAATTCATGATTCATTTTTTCTTTAAATCATGATATACCTACAATAACATATCACATTTTTCTGTCTTAGGCAGAAAAGGTAATTTGCATTAATTCCTTACAAAGCTGAAGTCTGCTGCAAGCATTACTGAAATAACATCTATCATTACATGCCATATGAAATGCTTGTCTTTCATCATTAACATTAAAAAGATCCAGAACGCATTATTAGAGTAATTTCTTTACTATCATACAAATACTGGCTTCTGTGCTAGGATTTACCAAAGTTGACAATTTTCATATTTTCCACATCAATCTTGTATTTCTAGGAGACTATATAAACTAAATGGAGATAATCAGGATATTTGCAGCATGGTTGTAATGCAAACTGAAGGACTGGAAAAGGAAGTGTAATTTCTCTGTATCCATACCAAAAAATTAAAGGGCTTTTTACAGAAACAAATGTGCATCTATTATTTTGACTTGTTTCTAAAGTATTAAATATCATAGATAGGTCAGTATACTAAACTGTTGGGTTTTGGAGTGTGACATTTCTGTATGGGCATGTCTGCTTGCTTTTTCTTTGTAACAGGACTTTTTTTCTGTCCAGCAGTGAAAGGCTTGGTTCCCAGTGGTTTCRATATAAATAGTTTCAATATTGAAAGGTTCCTGATTTGGAGAACTTGTGATCTGCATCAATTTTGGGTTGATTTGGCATTTTATCTTTACCAGCAATCAAATAGGAACATCAAGATTTTGGTTTTGTTTCAGAGAAAACTACTTTGAAGAGGTGGTTCCTAGGATCAGCTGCAGTGGAAAAGCATGGGGAGAAGCTGTATTTTAAAGTGATGAATAATAGCTGGAAAATTTAGGAAATATTTGCATTTTGTTTTTACTGGATGGAAGATGCTGAAGAGCGGTGTACTGTGTCTGTGACTGTGATTGCTAAAGCCTGCCATTTCCACTCTTACAACACAACTTTCTAACTGCAGTTAACCTTCGTCTAGGTTTTGATCTTTTTCTAATTAAGAGATCTGAAACTAGGTTCTCTGGGAGGCACAGAA
This sequence comes from Rhea americana, assembly GCF_003343005.1. Classification (NCBI taxonomy): domain Eukaryota; kingdom Metazoa; phylum Chordata; class Aves; order Rheiformes; family Rheidae; genus Rhea; species Rhea americana. The sequence goes on from NW_028186523.1 coordinate 541,096, forward strand.
ACAGGCTGCCTTTGTTAGTGAAGAATTCAACTTTTCTGACTATATAGACATTTAATAAATGCACTAACAACGGTATTTTGGTTTATGTTTACATACATTGCTGACCTGCAGTTATGTGGTCTGGAGGCTGAATTCATTCCACAAAAGGAATTACATTCTGGTACATACATACTTTTTACTCACAGGAACCTGATGAGAATAACAAAAATCATGATCTGGAGTATTCTGTTTGTCAGAGATTTTCTTTTCCAAAGTTTGTGATTGTGCTATCATAAACTGAGTTTTGATTAAAAAATATTACTAAAATAGTTGTTATTTCTGAAAATTCATTTACTGGAAATCATTTTCTTACTTAAAAATGGTAAGAATTGATGTACRTTTGCTAAGTGTCTGATTAAAGATCACAAAGAAACTCATATTTTGCATCAGAAATAAGCAGATGGTGGACAGATGGTTTAAATTAATATTAATTAAAAATCTTAACTTAAAATGTTTACCCTGTAAACGCAAAGTTARGGAGCCAGCTTTCATCTTTAGGGTTAATAACACTCCAAATCTATTTATTAAAAATCACTCCAATGGGCGTTCTTACCAAGCTTTGATCACAAAGATGGTAGCCTCAATAAAGAGCATGAAAGTGTGTGAAAGCTGGAGGAAAAGAAGTGCAAAAAGAGAGCAATTCTAGGACTCTAGCAGAGACGTGGAAAGATCCTACAGAGGTTGAGACCAGAAATTCCTATCGGTCTCTGTTATTTGGGAAGGAAGAAATGGTCAGAAAAGAGGACTGGGAATTGAGGATCTCAGGTTTAGCTCTTTGCCATGCCAATTTCTCGCTATATGTATTTATTCTTAAAAAACTRTGTCTATGTTTTTAATGTTACAGTAAAGCAAACTCTATAAATACCTTAAAAAAACTCAGACACTGTTGACAAAAAAGGGGGTCAAATTCTGTCTTAATTTATCCCTTGTGTAKCCTTACTGATTCATTGGGATTGTAGTGGATGTAATCAGGACAAAAATTATGCCAGCTGGTTATTGCAAAGAAAGTCCAGAATGCACCCATATTTATCACAGAGCAGTGTGAGTATATACAACTCAGAATAGGGAATAACTATGATAATTCAAATATCACTGTATGGTAACCATGGATACTTGTTGACATTTTTAGTGGTAGTGACTACTTTATCTCAGGACATCTGTCACAGAGCCAAATTTGGTCCTCAGTTAAGCATAGAGTGTTCCCATTAAAATCAAAAGAGATTTTGTCCCTTTAGTGAGACAGAATTAGACTGTCAGTGCTGTAAGCTCTGATATTTTTTCCAGGTGTACAGCTAGGATATTTCACAGAGTAYGTATACCTTTTAATGGGTATCCTTTTTCTGTAATGTACCTGTCCACAAGTTAAGAATCAAGAACTCTAAATTTAGACTTAACATGGGAATCATTTATAAAGAGTTAAGATTTAATTTTGCTTTGGGAGTATTAACAATTTGATTCATGATGGTTCACCAAAATGCTCTTTATTATTAGTCAGCTTAAAGCTAAGCGAGAAACTGCAGAATTTTTCTTGCACGGGCAACTTTAAAAGRCATCAAAGTTGATGTAATTCTGTTCCTTTGTGCAAACAGCTGAAGGTGGCACTACACTGTGTGATTAAGTACGGCAGGAAGGATAGGAAGTTGTCAGTGCATTCTGACACAGTGGAGGATGTACCCCAGAGCAGGATACATTTTAGATACGATACCCGACTCCATTGTAAGCTACGGCTTCCAAATCCAATCTAGGGGTATTTATTTTACTGATACTAAGCAAATTCTTGACAAAAAGGTAGCAGAGCTTCAGTAAAAAAAAAAAAAAAGAGAGAGAGAGAGAGAGAAGGGCTGGGGGGCTGCAGTGTGAATGACATAACAAGGTCTCCCCCAGAGAAGAGGCTTTATGTAGCTGGTGTCCCAAGCTGGTCCAAAATGCTGCCGACTATAGTGGCTCTGGGACGAGCTCAGCGTCCAGTCAAAGCCATATTTATTCTTTTTATTTATTCATTTGTTTGTTTTATTTTATTTATTTATTTATTCACCAGCATCTCTTACCCATTGGGTCTCTGTGTCACCTGCTCTAAGAAAGGCTAACCTAGGAAACATGTTCCTACTCCCATCCCTCTCTTTCGGTTCTCTCCGTTCAGGTGAAATGTGTGTGCTCTCTTTCTGCTATTAAAAAAAGAGGCAGTTTTCAAATGCTGCTATGACTCCACATTTATTTTCATGAGTTATACGAGTTTAGTAAGTGATTTATTCCAGAGTGCCACAATTACAGGTCCCCTACTGTTGTCAAAAACAGAAGATGAGTCTACACTGGAATGGCTTCATGCTGGTTTTAGAAGAGCYGTACAAATGTACAGAGGTAAAAATCTGCATCCTGACAAAAGGAATCAATTTTGTCTCTTTTCCAAAGCTAAATAAAACTTGCTACATCTTCCTTTTTTCTTCCTTTTTGTAGTGCAGATTGCTTTACAGATCTTTGCTTTGGGAATTTTTGTGTGTGTTTAGTATGTAAYGCAGACATTGGCTACATGTATTTTTTATCACTTCTGAAAGCATCACCAGATTATAAAACTGCTTGTGTCTCTCTCTTTTTTTTTTTTTCCTTTTCTTCTATTTAGGTAGATATATTACATTTATCATGGACCCATTTCAATATGTCTACGTCATCCGAAATAGCAAGCAACTTGAATTCCATGAATTTGCTAATAAAATGTCTTCCAGAACTTTTGACTACCCAGCCCTGTCTAAAGCAAAATTCCCGGATCTTAAAGAAAACCTTCATAGAATCTACCAGTATCTACAAGGCAAGCCTTTGGATATAATTTCTGACCACATGATGAAAAATCTCCAGGATATACTTGAATGGAAATGCTCACAAGCAACAGATTGGGAAACAGAAAAAATGTACAAATTCTGCTGCTCTGTAATGTTTGAAGCCAGTTTTGTAACACTATATGGAAGAGTTCCTGCTGCAGATGGCCACAAAGTTATTAGTGAAATCAGAGACAAATTTATCAAGTTTGATGCCAGCTTTCCCTATTTAGCTGCAAACATACCAATTGAGTTGCTAGGAGCTACCAAGAGGGTTCGGAAGGAGCTTATACATCATTTTTTACTTCAGAACATGACAAAATGGCTGGGACAGTCAAAAGTGGTCCAAGCCAGACAAGATATATTTGAGAAATATGAGCTGCTCAGAGATTATGACAAAGCAGGTAGGAAACTTATGAATGATTGCTTGTCTAAAATAAAATAATTTACTAGAGACCTTTGAAATAAAAAGGCAAAATGGCGACCTTGAAATTTTTTTATGTTCTTTCTAATTGGCTAATGATAAAATGTTTTACTCTGAAACAACCCTCTATGATAATTGATTTTTTTTTTTTTGTGCTGAGGTGGTAAAACAAGATACTTAATGGTGATAATGAGAAAGATTATAACTGAACTGCATTTACTCCCCTTATTTCCCCCACCCCCCGACATTACATTTCAAACTATTCTCATTAAGCAGAAAATTAGACTTCAGAAGCCTATTGGTCCTCATTAGCATTCACTGATCCTTGGCTGGGTCTGTGTCCTAACATCTTTTAATTAGCACACTGCAAATCTAATCAGTGTAATAAACGCTATTAATCTTCCTTTTCACTTATTTTCTCCCAGCACATCATTTTGCCTTCCTGTGGGCCTCTGTGGGAAACACGATTCCAGCTACATTCTGGGCCATGTATTATCTTCTGCGGCACCCAGAAGCTCTTGCAGCGGTGCGTGACGAGATTGACCATTTGCTGCAGTCAACAGGTCAAAAGAGAGGGCCTACGTATAACATCCACCTCACCAGAGAACAATTGGACAACCTGGTCTACCTAGGTAATTTATTTTTATCTGTTATGAAGAAAAGAGGGTCTCTTCCTGCAAACTCAGTTTATCACTCATTTCTGTTTACTGAGAAGGTGGAGGACACAGCTGCCTAATTGACATAATAACACCAATTTACATCAATTATAAATTATGTAGTTTATAGCTGTAGATACTCTCATTGCATGTAAACATTAAAGCCTAGGTAATTAGCTATGCAAGGTATGCAAAAGGCTAAACCGAAGCTTTGCAATTATTTGAAAAAAAAAAGTTCATGCCTATTAAATTGTTTGATTCTGAGCATCTGCCGAAGTGTTAATGCATTTCAAATACTTCTGTATGGTACTGCCAAGAAAGACTCTTTCCTAAAACTAAAGTAAGGTAATGTATTTTAACTGCAAATACTTTTTTTTTCATAAACAGTTTCTTTCCTTTTCTGTCTTTAACAAAACCAAAACACTTTTAAAGCAGGCTTCTGTTTAGCTATGGCTCTGAACAAAATACAGGAAGGTGAAGCTTTACAGATTAGAAAATATGCTTTCAATATTCACAAAACTACCTGGATGCAATATAGTGAGCTCTAAATGAGAGAGCTTGGCCTTCCAATTCTAAATCAGTAGTTCAAAAGGCCAGTTGCCATTAGAAGTTATTTTATGTAGGAGCTGGATGGCCTTCACAGCATCAGTTGATGGTTTCATTTCATTTCTTAGTGCACAGGCAATAGCAAAATAGACTAAAATTAGACTAGGTAAGGAGAGCAGAAAATTTTCATAGCTATTCCTAGCACACAGATACCTAACCTTTAAGCATCTGAAAATATCCGCAGATAGTATTAGTAGGATAGACAACAGCTGAACAAAAGCATAAAGGCTGAAAATTCATTTGATTTTCAATAATAACACCAGCCTCCTGTTAGGACAGAGCTCACGTCTTGCTAGCTCATGGCCTGAGCTGATATTCCACTCTTAAAGAAAGCTGTGTCAAGACAGAGCAGTGGAGCAGCGCAGAGGCACTGCTCTTTGGTGGCTGCTTTGGATATAAATAATAACTGTTATTCTCCAGGACTGTCTAATGTGGCATGTGCATCAAGACCCTTGTGTTCAAATTTGAATTGATTGTCGTAATACAAATCTAAAAGTGACTTTTATTTCATTAGTTTTTGTTAAAGCATTAATATACTCATATACCATGAGTCYGGTAACCTGGTTTCATCTCGAGTTACAGCTGTTCTGATGAAGATTTACCTCTAATTGATGAAGGATGCTTTTGATTTAGAGGGCATATCTGATGACAAGGATGCTCCTTAGGAATAAGCTGACAGTCTAAGTATTTCAGGTGCTTTATAGGAATGTAAGCAAAATGGCTTCACATCCGAGTTAGTAGCCACCTGTAAATAATAAAAAAGAATGTTACCAGCAAAGGAATAGGAGCATCAAGAAGACCAAAAACAAATTTATTTTGTATCTGCTGACAGAAATGGGAGTGGCAAGAAAAAAAAACAAACCCCAAACCACCCCAGAAATGTAGGCATGAGGAAAATGAAAGCATATTTGAGTCTGGGTCATCCATTTCTCAGGTTTATGTTGTTTAGCTCTTTATAAGTGATGTAGTATGACAAGRAATTTGAGGGGTGACTATTTCATGATTTGTATCCAGTGCTATTAAGGTATCAGACAAAATAGAAGTACCTCACTAAAACTATCTGGTGCAAAATGGTATGAAGTTGGCAATTCACAGCATTAACTGTGTCATCCCCCTGATGCTCCGTAGAATCTTTAAGTACCTTGGAAAAAAATCAATTTATGTGTTGAGGGGAAAGTGCCATATTCTGTCATATAGTATTCTTGTAGCTCTTTTGCTAAATTTTATAATGGTGTTAAAGTGAGTGTGATATGAACAGAAGCTAAATTTCAATTCTTCTAGCACGTAAGTTATAAAGCACTGGATAGTGTCCCATAATTTAATAAAGTAGAAAGAAATCTGTACCCTAAGTGAATTAAATTCATTGTTCAGTGAAAATGGATGTTTTGTTAATAAATATATACAGGGACAAAGATCCAAGTTTGCACTGCTTGCTCACCAAAAATTCCCAGTATCTACACTGGCAGCTTTGTGAGAAGGAAGAACATTTTGGGTGACCACTGCCTTTACACTGATAGCATTCTGACCAAAATCTCTGAGGATGAGCTTTTGTCTTTCTTTTCCCCCTCTACCAACCCAGAGCATACAAAATTGGGAATTTGTGTCCCTGCTCTTGAGTAAGACAGACCAGGTGGGATTCTTGTATGTTTATCACCTTGTCATCTCATTCTCCTGTTTTAAGTGTTCTGATTCTCCGTCCTCTTTTTGGCCTACTCTAACAAGAGCCTTTTTTTGGATTCCTCATGCTTTGGAGAACAAGTAAGAATTGCTAAAAAGCCTTTCTCAAAAAGCAGCGTTGTTGTTATGATCAGACTCTTTGGGTCTAGGGAACAACATGTCCTGATTTACTTCTAAATTCAAAGTACAGGTATATGATTAAAAGAAAAAAAAAGAAAAAAAAAAAAAACACTTTCAACCCACCACAAATACTAGTTCTTTTCACAAAATTATGGCCCTGATTTTTTTTTCCTTCTGGCTTTTCTAGGGCAGCACTTTTTCTTCTATCTACATAAGACTTTTCCAGAAACCAAAACATACTTATTTGTGTGAGCGGAATAATATACATTATTAGTCACTATGATTCGCAGTGGAGCTCTAACATGGTAAAATACATGAGAATGGTTGTCGGTTTTATGGCTGTAATGGAAATGCAAAGAGTAAAGCAGAAATATACTCAGTATTTGTTTAATTTGAGGTGTGATTAGTTAGTTCGTTTGTTTAATATTAGTTCATTCATTTAGACTGTGATGTATTCTTGCCCCGGGGTCATTGCTGAATTCCAGATATTTCCTGCAAAAAGAGCACAGCTTGAAAAATTGTTTCATATACATGGAAAGGTAGCAACTCCAAAAGAGCTTAATATAGAGGATATAATTGTAACACAAATGGTAAGCATTAAAATTGTTGCTTGGTTTGGAAATAAATGGCTATATTTTCCTGGAATGGACTGGGCAGCACCATTATAGTTCTTCGTAAGATGCAAATATACTTGTTTTGGATTATCATTTATGTTGGCACACCATGATGCATGTGGCTAAATGACCCACCAAATATTTGCATAGTCAATAGCTATTTTCCTACCATACAATCTAATAATTATAGTACCCTATTACCTGCTATGTGTTAGTATAAAATTAACAATCCATTATGCACAATAAGTTTTATAAAACATTTACAGATAGAGATCATGTTTAATTAAAATTAACTTGTCTGTGAAAGCCAAATGCACTTATGATTCACAATGACCTTTTATTACCTGCAGTCCCTTGTTTTGGCTGGATGATTGACAGCTTGCTGTTTGGCTACCATGTTGTATTTCAGCTGACAAGACTTTTCATTTTAACTCAATTTGCCTGCCTRTCACAAGCTGGTGGCAGGCCAGGCTCAAGTCACCCAGCTTTGCCTCAGCAGCTTGCTCTATTTCTCATTAGTACGCATTTATTCAGTGGAAATTGGAAGACAAATGCTTGAAGGCATGTGAACTAAGTATAGCAAATTAGGGTTTAAAGACTGAATATTTATAAGTATATTGAAACAGTTTTTAAAAAAATCTAGAATGAATTGGAAGCTGAGTGCTAGCTTTAGTGTAAGAGAAATGAAGAGAGAAGTGGGAGGATTCTAAGAATAACAATACTATCTCTTCCCCCCCCCCTTTTTTCCCTCTACAAAATATGTAAAATCTCTCTGACAACACCTTATCAAACAACAGCCTGGCTTCTTTATGTAGCGCTTGTACAGTGAAGTTTAGCATCTCGTGTGTGTAAGAAGGGGGGGGGAAATGAGGGTCATGTTCATTTGCTGCTTGGTTATCCCTTGGTATGCTTTAAATTGCCTTGTTTGTTCGGCACTAGCACAGAAACAGATGTTGCTCTACCGTGCTGGATAATTTACTGTACCTCATGGTGCAGAATGGAAGGCCTCCCAAGCTACCCAGCTGGTCTGTCAGCAGCAATGGCTGGTGTCTGCTGAACTATGACAACTGCAAGTAAAGGCTGCGGTTTTATTGTGCCGTTGTCATTCTTTTCAATGTATAGCTCCAGCATTTGTACGGCGCTTGTAGAAAGCTGGCTGCCTGTTTTTTTAATGTCCGCCTGCAAAGCCGTAGAAGCTCCAGTCTCCTTTGTTGATCATAATGTGACTCATTACTTTTGTCATCTAATGATTATCGGCATGATCGCTCAGAGCTAGAGCCAAGCTCGCCTTCCACACATAACTGGTACTGGAAGGTAAAACAGATTTGTCATTTACGATCTGACCGCTAAGCCACACTTTGTGCTCCATTATTGTGATTAACTTCTGCATAAGATGTGCTTGCCCAATTGTCATTTGTGATACGGCGGTGGGCACAGACTGCCATGCTTCCTGGACGGGTGTCAGCCAATMGCGTGGTACCGCATCGCTCGTGTTGCTAAACGTCGACCTGCTCTTTCGCAGCTGCAGCTTAATAATTATTTTTCTTCTCTTCTTTCCCTCCTCCTCCCCTTTCCTCATTTGATTTCTTGCGCGGATGGTGTTGCTACATATGTCAGCTACCATTTTCGAATCGTGGGCTAATGTGGAGTCGTGAGCTTCGTTTTTCGAAGGTCGGAGAGAGCCGAAGAGTCGAGGCTGGACCCTTTCTTTGTACCGTGTAAAGTTTTGTTGCCAGAGCACTGCCAGTTGAAATCTATCGTGTCAGGTGCCTTGTGGCTATCCGCGGTAGAGGCCATATTCTGGAACCAGAGTTCTTTTCTGGCTTCGTCACCAACAAGCCGATTTGACTCTGCCTGATTATAGTAACGAAGGCAGTCCAAAAGAATATGCACAGACTCACTGTACGTCACATTGAATCACGGCGCTGGCCACACAAAGCTGACCGCAGCCTCATTTCTTTAGACAAATGCACGCTTAAGGAAAAACCTCCTGCAAGAAAGCATCCAGGGCCACTTTATTTGCTATGCATGCTGCACCGGATTTAATTTTTAGTGAAAGAACGTTTGTTATTATCTTTTTCAGATGCATCTACACTGGGTAGCTACCATCTCTAATAAACTAACCTTTTGGGTGTGGGGTTACAGTGCCTTCCTGAGCGCTTAGAGAAGGTTTAGCTGATCTCACAAAACATAAATACAAACACAAATGGATTATTATGTGAAAATGAAACCTATTTTGGGCCATTTTCACACTGATGATTAGAAGGAATCAAGTCACATATAACAGCACCCATACACGCTGGTGGAAAAATAGTCAGTTTTGATTACAAAGTGAGAGATGCAGCCCTAGACAGGAGCTACATGCTGATATACATGCTATCAGAATGATTTATGCAAATTATGCATATTATTCCCAAAGGAATTCCTCCTCAAACTGCCAGGATAAATTGCCGGAAATTAGCCATAAAATCTGTCGTGCTAGGAGCAAAAGGTGAAGGCCACTGGGAAAGCAAGGACATTCAGCTTCTGGAGCCTTCCAGGATGTGATGGTGGAAATAATAGAAATAATCTTGCCTTCCCTAGTACTGAAAGGATTATATTTTGTTTTCTCTTGGTCAATTAAAAGTGTCTTTCTCTGCTAAAATTACCAGGCAAATAATGAATTGTTTTCATTCACTCTGACCATTATAGACATTATCATTTGGCAGCATAGCTCACTGAAAAACAAATAAATAAATTTTAAAATTCTCAGAATGACTACAGAACAAGCAAAATGATTTTCCTAATGTATAGTCCTGCCATTATAGCCAACAGCTTTTGAAAGACAAGCTAAATAGCTCCTTGGATGCTTTGACTGGTATTTGCTTGCAAACTCCAAAATATATGTAAATGTGTAAAGCATTTGTGTCTTTTGATTGTGTTGTTTTCATTGTGATGCCTGAATAAAGGCTCTCCACCCAAAATTCAGTACTGCCTACAGCCGACAAGATTTCTCAGAACTATCAGTGGGAATTACATCGTAATGCTCAGAACTGCAGCTCCCCACCCCCTGCCCCGCGGGACTGTTTATTACCTCCTCATGGTGTCTGGTTTATGTTTTGTTTTGTTTGTGTTTTTTCCTTTTTTTTTTCCTTTAGCCTGCCCTACTAAACCTGTCAAGATTCTGTAGCTGTAGCCACATATAACTTCCGATCATCTCCCGTGTTTCTGATGCTTCCCCCTTCCACTTTTGTTTAATCGCAGAGAGTGCCCTAAACGAGAGTTTACGGATGTGCTCGTCTTCCATGAACATTCGCGTCAGCCAGGAGGATTTTGTTCTCAAGCTTGAAGGGGATCAGGAAGTCAGTTTGAGGAGAGGAGACTGGGTAGCCCTTTACCCTCAGATTTTGCACATGGACCCTGAGGTCTATGAAGACCCTAAGGTAAACATTCAGCTGGTGCTACTCTTCCTACTTCAGGCACATTGCAGCAGCCAGGCCTTCTGTGATAGTTTTCTTTTCTTTTTTTTTTTTTTTTAACTGCTGTTCCTTCTTGTGGAACAAATCTTCCTACTTTCAGATATATTTTCTAGGGCCCTACAGGTCAAAGGATTCATGGCCTGAAGAGAGAAATATGGTGATGAGACTGACTGCCACTGCTTTGACATTTGCACGTTGACTACCATAAACTTTAGGCTAAATGTGGGTTTTGTGTGGCGGTGGATCATTTGATACCCAAGGAATGCTGAATAATAGAAGGTGGTTTAAATACCAAATAATGTGGGCCATTTAGCTAAGTGTCCCCAAAGCATCATTGACTCTCTGAAGCCTGGTAATAGCAGTGTCTTATTGAGCTGTATGCTTTTTCACCTCTCTTCAAAATGGGTCTTCCTGACYCCTTCCTGATCAATTAGGATAGTGGTGTGAACTTGAGACTGTAAAGCTGTTGCTCTGCAGTGAAGCTCTGAGGATAGTTGTGTCATCTCCGTGTATTTTCTTCTGAAGCTTGAGTTAACGACTRTCAGAGATTCAAAATTAATCCACCCTGCCTCAGTCTTATATGGCTTCTGAAGTTCACTACCTACCTGTAAATTGGGTAGTCCTAGTCTCCAGTAGGCTGTTCCGCATGATTGTGGTCCCCACGATGGGGTGCCATATAGGAAATGAGATTGTATAAAATGGGGCAATTAAATGTCTCCTCTTCCTGAGAGGTAAGAGTTTATGTTCATCTCCATTCAGATCATCGACGTTTCTCCAAGCAAGCAGCTGTCTCCCAAACATACTGATTTCAATACTTGTTGCTTGAACCGAAAGGCATTTCAGACCACAATTCTGCTTTGGAAACTGCAGTGGGCTTGTTTACATGTTTATAGAAAACGCATTTTAGAGTCTTTTCTTCCTGAAGCTCTTCTTTTCAGTAATCTAAGAATAAAGATGTGCATATGGAGTTGCAGAGGAAAGGCTAGATTCAAATGCCTCGTCAGTGCAGGATAGCATCTTGTTGCACAGGAATGCCACTGGAGTCAGTGAGAGGAGGTGTGGAGTGTGTAGGAGTTAGTAGGAGTTAAGCATAGTTGTAGGTATGAACACAATAGCCACAAAAATGGAAATCATATCAAGTAGGGCTCCACTCTCTGTACCCCACTCAAAAAGGAAGACAAGGCTGTTGAGAAAATTAATGTTGTAAAAAAATAATCCATATATTGGCAAATAGTTGATTAATATTTTGTTCTGAAAAAGTAACAAGTAACAAATAAGCTTTTTCACATTTTATTCTTAACACTTTATTTTGGAGGACATTATTAATTGTCAGAAGTCCATCTGTTTATTTAGGTCCTAGACCAAAAGCATCAGTGTGGTAACTGATCCCGTCCCTTACTCAATAATTGCCAGAATATATTAGCATATTTCCATTGCTTGAATATATCTGCTTAGTATCAGCTCTACTCAGCTTTCACAGTACAGCTTTAGTTCATATATTTTATCTTTTTGATAGTGAATGAGCAATCCACACATTGCAGAGTACATTGATTTCAGCACATGGGCCCTTTCGAAAAGTGGGGAAATCACTGTTCTGTTTGGTTCTTAAAATATGCAGTGTTCTTTCAACAGTAACTACTGAGGATCAGATAGAAATGGAGATTGAATTTTTTGAAAGGKGCAGTCTTGAGCTTGTCATGTATTTAGGGAAAACTTTCCTGGGAAAACAGGCAGCTTGACGAGATAATTTTGTAGCAATGCTTTTCTCCTGAGTACATAAATTTAAGTTCAAGCCATCTTCTGCTCTGGCACGGTATTGTAAAAGCGTAAGCAGATATTGGTAACCCTCTTTCTGAACTCAAAACCTAAATAAAGAGGTCAACTTTCTATAAAGTGGATAGGTGAACCTCTAAATCCAACTAGATTTGCAGAGCTCAGTAAGTGAATTCTACAGTTCCCAAACAATGAATTATCTGTGCAGGACACCTTGCATGGTAGCTTCCCAAACAAAGCTGAGTAAAAGATGTGACAAAGGTAGGTTTATACCAATCACATGAGACTGCTTGATTTTCATAATATCCTTAGCAGGCCATCCACTCAGAGCTTTGCCTCCTGTTCCTTCTTCAGTGCTTTCACCTTTTCCGCACCATCATCCACGCTCTGTTTTCCACAAAGACCTCTGTACATACCTGAAAGTTCCTTTGTTGTCAGAAATAAGTCCTTCTTTAGAAGCCAGATCCCTGACTAAATAAAAATTACCAAATCCTGCTGGGTTTGATAACAAAAGCATGAGTTTGATGTGACTGTTTTCACTGGCTCCATTCGCATGTCATACTTTTTTCTGTTTTTCAAGTTCCTGAGACAGCAGACTTTTTTAAAATCAATTTCAACTCTCAGATGGCTCGTAAGAATCCAAGAAGGCATAAGGTTTGGTCCAGGATGTGTACCACAGTCCTTAGCAGCTCCAGACACAAGGAGTTCACCTTTTGGAAATGTTCCAGTGAAGTGAAGAGCTTTTTTTTTAAGCTATTACAGTTCATATTTAGCAGAGCTTTTTTAGATCAGCAGGATTTACATTTCAAAAAGTGAATCATTTTTAAGGAAGAGATGGTATTTTGAGCTTTCATTTGTTACTGTGTTACTTCAAATGGAAGTAATAACTTACCAGGAAGAAAAAAATGGCATGCTTCCTCTTGGCTGAGATGCTCAAAGAAACTGAAAATAATTACTTCTCAGTGGAAACACACATTAACTTCACGGAAAATCCGTGCTGCTGCCATTTAGAGAAACAAACTCCTGGTCTTCAACACACCAAGTTACATCCCCTCTGGTGCACCTTGTACTTATTCCCCCCGTGAAATTTGTTCTCTTAAGCCACCTCTCCTGCCACTGTTTTCCTCAACAGCAAGACCTTCAGTGCAGGGTTTTCAGAGCCTTTAATTAATGGTAGATCACTATCAGTGTGTGGTTTGGGATTTTTTTTTCCTGTGTTTTGTTTTTTAATCAGTTGAGGTGGTTTCTGTTTGACTGACTTGTTCCCAGCCAGCTCCAAATGGCTGGTGCTATAGCAGATGTATGCAAAGCAGGACAAATGCTAATGAGTGACCATAAACAAGAAGTGTCTGTCATTTTTATTCAAAGCATGCAGGAGGATTTTATAAGTGGTTAATTTGCTGTTGACTGAGTGAGGATTGCCAGATCTCCTTCATTCAAAAACATGGATTATCCCTAAACAGGGATACTGCTATTAGAAAATCATCACTAAGATTTTATGGAACCTAAAAATGTATTGAACCTGAGTTACGAGCACAACTTCAAGCATTACTTGAAAAAAAAGATATTCTTTATAATGGTCATTCACTAGCAATTTGAAGGTCAGATGTGGCAAATTAAGCAACAACCATATCCAACTGAAGGGAAATTTGATTGCAAGGTATCAGGACTGATTTTTGAATAATCTGCACCACTGGGTGCAGAAGAAGGATAGATTTTGCTGTACCTCTCAAGAATAGGATAAATGCAGTGCATTAATTTATTCGTAGGCATTAGCAGAATTTGGTAGATTGTTCTTATTCATGATGTATGTACCAAACTGAGTGCATATGATGCTTTACAAGAAAATTGTCCTTCCACTAAGGTTCATTGTCCCTGCTACAAAGCGGTCAAAACCTAATTACAATCAATACAGGTCAGACATTCAGTGGATGAGATGTGGAAGTTGAAGGAGCCTAGTGTAAAAGGCTAAGCTAAGTAAGTGGATTTAAGGAGTGTTGCAGGGAAGATAATGTGAGTTAATGAAACTTGAGGGAACCAACTAAAGAGGAGAAGTTGTCAGCTCCTTGTCTTCCTCTTTATGGTATTTTTCTGGCTTTTAGAAACATTACCATCACACAAACAAAGCAACTCATGTAACTGTTTTGTTACCTATTGCTCTCTCTCTCCCTTTTGTTTTCAGGAATATAAGTTTGATCGTTACATAGAAAATGGCAAGAAGAAAACTACATTCTACAAAGCAGGAAGAAAACTGAAATATTTCCTAATGCCCTTTGGCTCTGGGATCAGCATGTGTCCAGGGAGATTCCTTGCAATGAATGAAATTAAGATGTTTATTTTCTTGCTTTTGTCTCATTTTGATGTAGAACTAGTGGAAAACAAAGCTGTCAGACTTGACAACAGTCGTATGGGCCTTGGTATCCTCCTCCCAGACATCGATATTGTCTTTCGTTACAAGCTAAGGTCCTTAGGAAAGTGAGCAGCTGCCTATATGCCTTCCATTAACCTCAGTGCTTGCTCTGTTTCCTCACTCTGCTTTTTATTTTAGAGAATATTTGCTCTTCCCTCTCTACTTTTGTCTCCTTCCTGTTTGTTTTTAAGGAGAAAAGCCCTTGGACTGAGGGTAGATGTCACATGCTGGGACATGCAACCTCCATTTGTCCTGCTGAGTTCATAGTGAAGTGAGATGACTAGAGCTGGGCTGACTAAATAGCCCAGTGTGCCTCCACGAAAGGTCCCCGTATTCTCAGACATGAGCCGAGTAGGATTTTCAGGGAGGTTGGCCTCAAGCTGAATCCAAGTTRTGTAGATGGGAAACGTTGTTCAGCAGCTGTATCTGGGGAACCGCTTAGGCTCCCTGGAAACTTGACAATTCAAGTACACTGCAGATGTCCTTTGAGCCAAAAGGCCTCATTCCTTAACAGGGGCTACCTCTTTTTATATTAAGMGGTCCCATATACCTTACCATCTGGGTGCATCACTGCATCTGCTCAAAGAAACATAATAGCAAGAAARGAGGAACTTAGAAAATTCTGTATGGTGGCTTACCCTCTGGAAGGAAAGAATTTGTAATAATCATTGTCCTAACTTTTTATTTACTCTGTTCCCTTCATGGACCTAAGTGTCTTTAGTCCTTAGTTGGGAGATGCAATGGAAACTATATGGATAGGGGGCATGATTTTCAAGAGTGACCTTCTAGGAACATATCTCTGGTGTCAGTGATATGTGCTGAGGGTGAACACTTTGTGCAAAGCAAAGAAATTAAAATGTGTGATTTTCTTTTTTCTGTGGTCCATTAAAGTTAGAGTGGAGGTTCTGTTGATTTTAATGGACTCTGTATCAAGCCTAAATTATCTATTTTGGCTTTTGAGCCATAAAACTAAACTCTTCAGGGAGAAAATATATGAGCCTGTTTGAAATGATGCTATCATCTCAAAAATTACCTTCTGTTTATCTTACTGTTTTACTAGTAACATGTCTGYTTATTTTGACAATTTCTTGTGTTTGTTAGTTTCTCCAAAAAAAGCAAAAGAATGACAGAGGTCTTAAAGGACAAGTGTGGTATCTAAAACTACTTTTTAATATTGTTTTAATGTGCCTGAGTTATGCATAGGCAGAGTGGTCTAGCCTATGTTTGCATTATCTGCCTACAGATTGGAAGGTTGTCTGCATCAGTAGTTCTTGATGGAGATGACCTTCCTTAAGTCTTTAGTTCAATATTCTTGATGGTTTAAGGGGATTGGGGGAAAAACAAACATAAAATAATTTGAGTGAATTTGTCTTAATGCAAGAATTTAGTCATCTAAAAGCCAAATTACCCTCCTCATCACAATGAGCTAAGGTGATTGACACCTTTTTTCCTGGAATTTTTAACATCTTTTAGGGTTGCATGACCTGGACAATAAATTAAATGCAAGAAGATCTAAAGTCCTATAATACCTAGTAAAGTCTTATAATATCTCCACATCAACTGCATTACACTTCCTATTGAGGCTTCATACCTTCTTCAAACATGACCTTCTTTGGGACCAAAATCTGATCAAGTAAAAACCCTAGGCAGTCATAGAATTTAGTTGTGTACTGACTGCACAGCATCCTTGACTGACTTGCTTTTTTCATAAATTAATTTACTAGTGTGTAGGCTATAAGAAGGTCTTTAGATCTTTAGACCCAGTTTCTGTTCCCAGCCATCACTTCAGAGTCTGGTGAGGATTCTCTTGGCTGTCCAGTCTCAATTTGCCAAGATGATAATTGTGGTGGGAGAGTAGCCATGTCAGTGGGCTTCATCCTGTGTTCCCAAAAATCCTGTGGTTTGAATGTGCCAGCAAAAGGTGTGCCCACACAACCAGCCAATGAATAATAATGCTRTACATGAACAAGACTTTTCCTTATGCTCCCAAGTATACAGTCATCACCCATAGAAGTTAGCCTTAGAAGAAAGATGAGCAGTCACTGCAAGAGAGGTTAGTTTGGCTAGTGAACCCTTAATCTATTCTGTGCCAGGATTTGCATTTCTCTAAATAGCTAACCAGCCATGGAAGTGTTGCAGCTACCTGAATGTGAGTTCAGATTTGCCTATAGATGCTGACTGAATTACTGGCTTATCTGGAGTTGGAGTGGCCAAAAGCACTCAGTGCAYTCAAACGTTCTCAGTGCTTGCTGAACAAGTCATTGAAAAGAATCACCTTTTCCAGAATTTTGTTGCTTGCACTGCTGCCTTTTTGGGGTGCTGTGCATTGATGCTGTCAGAAGCATGGTGCTCCAAAAAAGCCCCTGACACTCTATTCAGTGCAAAGGACATGGACCTCTGAAAACTTTGGCTTGACACATCTTTACCAGTGGATAATCAGTCACTAGCTAACTTAGAGAATGGTGAACTGAAATTTCCTGTTCTTTAGTCYTGCATTTCTTTTAAAATGGGAAATCTTACTCATCTCTAGAGCACTTGATGGCCTTTCGGTGAAAACTGCTTTTCATTACTAAGAATTATTTGTTATTTTTTGTGTCTAAGACCATTCAGTTATTCATGTAAAGCACATACGCTAAATAAGCATCAGTAGAAAGGCTTTCAGAGACTGGCACAGCCACATTCCAAGTCCTCAGAGGAGAAAATTGTGTTTTTGTGAGATATATTGGATGAACATTTTCATATATAATATCAATAATGTCTACAGTGTTGGAGTATACTTACATTAAATGGGCTTTGCAGTTGATTAAATGCCTTAACTTTGCTTCAACATTTAATCAACTGCAAAACCTGATTATTGCCTTGTGCCATAGAATAAAAATTTGTTTTTATACAGAGATTCTTGTATTCAAGTTAGTCACTGCTCTAGTTACTCTGAAGGTAAGCACAAGATCTATTCTGTACTCAGCCATAGCTCACAATCCAGTTTGGACATTAGAAGCTGTTTTTATTGAGGGAAGAAAAGTTGATATCATTACACTGTTGACTGTATTACATTATTGCTTAAATGTAAGCTGTAAAATGTCTCATGCCACAGTTATGGTAAATCTTTCTTTGGCATCCGACTTTGAAACAAACCTGAAGCAACTGCAAAAATAACAGTAGGTATTTGTTTTAAACATGACTTTTTTTGTAATTATATTCTATTTTTAGGATTTTGAATAAGAATATCACAGGCTGCTGCATAATTTAGTAGGACATAATGGGACTCTGCCAAAAATACATGCAAATTCTTAGTAATTTCAGATTAATTGCTGATCAGTTTGTATAGTATCTATTTTGAAATTAAAAGAAGAGCTAAGTTATCTCCAAACTATCAAATTCAATCTGTAGGCACACATTCATTTAAGAAAAGTGTCAGAACTTCTACCAGGAGTTGAAGGAAAGCTCCATGAGAGCACTTAGAGGTCATCCATTAGGGTTGGGGGTGCACTCTTTTCAGCACACAAGAAACAAATCCGATTAGTCAAACTTTAAACAAAGCAGGACCTGCTGAGGTTGTCCCAGAACTGTGCCCCRTGCTGCATCAAGAATCTAGAAAATGTCCTGGTAGATTTGCTACAAACCAATGCTGCCAACATCCCTAACTTAGGGCTTGCATAGCCTATCTGCAGTAGAGTAAGCCTCACCCTCTCTTCAAAGTCATGTATGCGAGAGCAGGGTAGAAGAAGTGGTAGGACTGTTTTTCCTTCTGGATTGTCTGCTTGGCAGCTGAGTGGGTGACTCATTTGGAGTTAGCAGCTGCTCTGACCAAGGATGAGTTTGTGCAGGGGGAGCAGGTAGCGAAAGGCGCRTGGTGCTGGTGTCCTGCTCAGCAAGCCAAAGCAGCTCAGAGGCATGAGCAGGCCAGTCCCCAGAGGTGGACAGGTTGAAGCCAAGCTGAGGGGGTTGGTTTAAGCCAACATGCTGYGCAGAAGTGGAGTGCCGTGTCTGTAGGTTTGTTTCATGACATAGGGAGCTTTGGATGGTGTCCTCTGCCACAGACCCCAGGAGTGACAAGCTCTTTGTAGCAGTCACCAGGGTGTCCAGGTGGCAAAATCGTCTAAGCAGAGACTTCTGTGCGGTTTGCAAGCTGCCATTGGTGCTGCAGGGGTGGAGTGGGGGAGACAGGCAGGCCAATTGCTTCTTCATCGCTCCTTTGACCTTCAGAAGCAGGAGCTCCCTGGAAGCCCAGAAGTGCTGGGCTATTTCATCTGCAGGCAGAGCAGGCATAGCCTGGGCTGTTTTGTAGGTCAGTGCAGAGGAGCATGCAAGTGCCCCTTGGATTCCTCTGGTGTTCTAATGAAATAGTGCACTGACTGATTTAAAAAAACTTGGCTGGTCAGTACCAATCTCTTACAGTAAGCTGTCACTGCCTATAGCTATAATGGTATTTCCTTGTGTTATTGAAAAAAATGGATAATAATAATAATAAAAAAAGATGTACTAAGCCAATGCAGCCATTTATAGGACCTGAAAAGACATTTTAAGTGAATTCCTTGTGAACGGATGTGAATGCTAAAATGTGATYTTTTAAAAAAWWTTAATTTACAGATGTATGTGCTCCATTTTCATGCAGGTGTTTGGTACTACTGTAAGCTGTTGTAAACTATCTTTTATCAAACTATACTCAAAAGACTGACAACTCAAAAGATCATATTAATCTGCATGTACCTGTTCATGAATTAGGCTTCCCCATTTGTCATATGTCCTAATGTACTAATACAGAACCATGTAAGAGGTGTTTAGCTTACAATTTTGAGCCAGTCACATGTCATTGTTATCAGCATTGATATTCTTATGAATAACTACTGGCCTATGAATTTCACTTTTAAAATTACAAATGATCATTTATTTCATTRTTATTGTACTTTCTGACTTTCAAAAGATTGTGAATAGCTCTTAACTGTGCAAGTTGACATTATGTATATGGATGAACAACGAATGGGTTTTCCTTTAATAGTTAGTGTCCATCATTAAGGCTCTTAGTTCAGATAAGGTATATTGTGAATTTCTGAGCAAGAGTATTTAAACTTCATTATTTCAGTAATCTAACATCTTAAATGAATTTTGTATTTCAAAGACACAATAAAATTGAATATATCTATTTTAATATTGAATGACTGCCCATGGTGTTTTTTCCCACCTTACATTTACACTTTTCTTGCAGATTCACAACTATTGCTTTAATTTTTAAATGATTTATTCAGCATATGGCATTTTTGTGTTGCTTAATCTTGAAAGGTATTTCCGTAAGGCAAAAAAAAAAAAGCATTTAATTCAACACTGGCATGTAGCAACTCCCTTGAATATGGGAAATGATCTGGTCTGTTTTTACCCCCACCAAACTTAAGCTATTTTTTAACAGAGGAGAAAGACTTCTAACATTCTTATCATACTTTTCAAAATTAGTATAAAGATTTGAAATCCAGCACTGATCTTCAAAGATGAGTCTTAGGCTTTACCTTCTCCTTTTGCAAGGAGCTACAAGATGTACTACCTGGTGTAAAATGTTCTGTCCTCTTAGATTATCCACTTTAAAAAAGGAAAAATGAATGAAAATTGTTGCAATATGTAGCACTGCACTAGTAAAAGCACAACTTAGGTTTTCTAACACTATAGCTGCTGAATTCTACCAGTACCTATTTAGTAGGAAGGTTGTRCTCCAAAGAGATCACTGTTTCTTCATTCTTCCGTGCAGAAAGGTTTGTCAGGTATGTCTGTGAGGTTTGCTGAAGATGCATCTTAGAAAGCATAAATCTGCATTTGATATATTTTGGTAAATTTGTGTTTCACTTTGTAATTTTAACTCCAGATTATTTTAAAAAGTTGCTGGAAAATATGAATAAAAAGTGGCATTATTTGTGAAGTTTTCCTGAAGGGTACATTTTTTTGAGTAAACTTTCCTTGATGATCTGAAGGATAGCTTTGTGGGGGRATTAGTAGTAGCTCCTAACACTGAATTTTATCTAATATTTGTGTTGAAGCACTAGATGCTTTCTTGAAGTTACTTAAATTGCATTGTATTTTAACATTACTTGAGACATCAATTTATGCATGACATATGCTTAACTTATAGAGCTATTTAACTCCCAAAGCATAGAAAGTGAATTAGCTCTTTCTGTGTATAGCCTAAACCTGACCGTGCATCATAGATAGTCATGTCCTGCTAACCACAGCACATAAGAAAAAATGGATCTAATTACAAAAAACACCATTTAACACTACAGCTTGTAAAAGTATTCTGATTCTTCAGTTAATGCATATGTTTATAAATAGTAGTATGAAAATTGTTTGCTGCATGTAAAGAAGCATATAAAATATAAAATTTTGTATTTTAATTTGAAAGCAAAGARTTAAAATGTATTGGGATGTTTATCAGGTAATCCTCAGTACTATATCTGTGCAGCTTTTGCTATGCAGCAGGCTTCCCTAGGATCTCAAGTACTGAGGTTGTGTGAACGCGTCATTTGTAACAGCAGAAGTATGMTGGTCTTCAAAACTGTTTACACCAAAATAAACAGTTAACTAAGATAAGTCTAAGCTTCACCTATTTCTACTATGAGCATTGCGATGTTATAGCTTGCAGAATTTTGTTAAACTGACTTTGACACTCTTGGCTTTTATCTTTTTTAAACGGCAGTGAGAGTACAGCAAAGTTGGGGGGGAAGTATAGTTTCTGAGTACTGCAATGTAAAAGACAGTAARTGCACGCCCCGAGATGAAATTTGATAATACTTTTTTTTGTATCAGTTCATCTTCCGACTACATCTTTCCTCCAAATAGTTTAGTTGCTAACCTCATGCAAGCAGCAAGTCTTTTCTCATCTCGTTTCCATTTTGTGAGCCAATGAACAGGACTGTCTTCTAAACGCGTTTTTTCCAGTTGCCTTCCAAAAATGAAATCTTTCAGCAGAGCCTCGCGGCACAGGCGGCGCAGGTGACTGCCGCTCCTCGTCGCCGAAGACGGGAGCGGCGGAGGTGGATGGGCATTAGCCGAGCTCTGCGGCGCTGACGCCCCAGCGGGGCAGRTGCTCGGGGCTGCAGCCCCCGTGGGGTGGCCCCGGCTATGGGGGGAAAGAGGGGGGGGCAGCGCTGCCGGCTGCGCCCCGGCGGGTCTCCCCGCGGCCGCGGCAAGGGGCCGCGTTGCTCCGCGCTCCCCCTCGGGCTCCCGGCTCGGAGGGCTCCCAGCTCCTCGCACTCCCTGCAAAAACGCGGAGGGGAGGAGGGGGAGCTGGGGGAAGGCTCCTGTCGCCCCTTCCCACAAGCATCCCACGCTCCGAGGGATGYCGGAGTGGCACAAGGGGACAGGACCCCCGGGAGGTTTTCTTACGGACCCGTCTCAGTCACTTAACACTTTGTTCGGCGGAGAGAAGAAGGGTTGCTCTGGAAAGGCGATTGTTTGCCCCTAATCCTCAATTATGAGGATTTTTAAATAGTATTAGAGGGGCAATCTGTTCTGCAACTTCTTAGAAGAAATAATTGTTGATTTAGATAAGCACTGATCCCTTCAATGTTTGATGAAGACGTTAATTTATGGTTGTCTAGCAGTTTATGGCTGTCATTAGATTTTCAGGTTTGTCTCTTTTCGAAATGTATCTTTCTTTTTATTTTAATYCGAGACAATTATGTAAGAAAACAGTTATGTTTGATCTAAAATGCATCATTTTGCTATAGCATTTCGAATTATTCACAGATCATAGTTCTTAGATGTGCATATATGAATTTAAAAATACAGCAGTAAAGTGCTTGAAACAGACCATAAATTTGCTTCATATTTTATTGCACGTCTCTGAATCAGGTTGAGAGGACAAGGGCAACTAGGGGCTTGGGGAAGGATTTAACTCTTCTAGAGGCTCGAGAACCAGACCGGTTCCCTTTACAAATCCCCTCCAATGCGCTTCGGAGGGGACAGCACGACGACGCGGAGCTGATGAGTGACCACTGGGAAATGGGGCTGGCTGCAGCCTTTTGCTCATTTAGCAGATGTCCCTTCTACGGTGTGACCGACGGCCAGGAGTTACCGTCGGTGCCCGAGTCACGCCCGGAGCCGGGCCGGGGCAGCGGGCTCCCGCCTGCCTCCTGTCCCGGGCGGGGTAGCACCTCGAAGCGGTGGGCAGGGATGCGACTGCATGAGTGGCTTAACCCCTGCTGCGCCCGAGTAAGCGACGCTCAGTATTTAAGGAAGGAGGAAGAGCCAGGGTTAAACCTCCGATGGGCTCTGGTAGCTCCAGAGCCCAGCAGCAATCCGCCGRCAGCAGCCGGGGCGCAGGGAGATGCTCCCTGCTCCGCCGAGTCTGTCCGGCCTCTGCCGACGGGGAGGGAGGGAGGGAGGGAGGCAGCGGCGCCCATGCGCGCCCGGCCCCGCGGAGCGAGGAGGCGGCCGGACCGGGCCGGGGGCCGGGCCGGAGCCGGGGCTGAGCCGAGCGCCGCTTCCCCGAAGTTGTGCTCCGCTGCGGCAAGGAGCTGCTCTGCCACTTGATTCAAATCTCAGCCGCCCTCCGGCCTATTGGCGGCGGGCGAAATCAAAGTTACAAATGATCCTGGAAAGAGTCAGCGGAGTCCTGGCTCATTTATTTTACCCTCATCSACCCCGACCGAAAAAAAAATAAAAATACAAAAAAAAAGTGTTAATTGCTGTAAAGTTTCCGAGCACGTGGATAATTTACTTTGACTGCTGCGTTTTAATTAAAAGCAAACTTATTTATGTTTCTGATGTTTATATTACGCGATTTAATTACGTTTAGAGGCAGCATCGCACTTTTTTTTCCCCCTTCCACCCTAAATCACATTTTCATTAAAGGTTTTAATAAGAAAACTCACTTGACCACTATTCATTATCTAGTCCCCTCCATGCACACAAGTTCACTTACCCATTCATTTATTCACTTACTCATTCCAGCAGATCCGCTGCAACTGCTGCTAGCAGGGATGTGAACACTCATAATTATTTGTCAAAGTCTGGAAAGTGTATTATCCCTTCTTCTAGTGGTAATTAGTTACCATAGCATCTAATACGTAAATGTGCCCAGAGCACACCATTAACAGTTAAGCGGAGGATTCAATTTAACACATGATTATATCTTTCATAAGTCATTACATTAGGAAAGCCAATGTCACTCATGCTGGGACAATTTSAGGCGCAGAAGCGGGGTAAGGGGCCAGGGGCCGGGGGAAGGGAGCTGTCGTGGCGGCAGAAGCTAAGGGTGCGTTTGGAGGAGGCTGGTGGAGGTCTCGGCTTGGAGGGGTTGTAGGAAATGGGGAAGAATCTCTTGTGAAGGGGGACATGTTCATTTCTGGTTAAGTGATCTATCAAGCATTAAGAGGGGCGGGGGGAGCCTCCCTCCTCCTCCTCCTCCTCCCCCCCCCCCCCCGGTGCACACGGAGCCGGCACGAAGAGGCGTTTGCAGGACCTGCTCGGGGAGCGACCCCGCCAGCGCCGCGCCGAGTCGCCGCGACGCTGCTGGGTGCGGCGCAGCGGCGGCGAGGCGCGGGGAGGGACCGCACCGCCGGCCCACTCGGGACGCCCCACGCACCCGCCCCTCCAGAGAGGGCCAGGAAGCGAGCGAGCACGAAGCCAAAGCCAGGAAGGCAGCAGCAACCCCGAAGGAAAAGCATTTTCTTTCAATTTTCCGTCTTCTTTGCCCCCGCTCTGTTAACTGACRTTGGCTCGAGCCGAGCTAGGAGAAGATACCGGTAAAGAGAGGCCTCGGCAACATCGCTCCGAAGAAGAGGGAGAAGAAGCAGAGAGGCGAACCGAAGCCCCGCAGTCCAGCTCCTTGAGCGCAGTCCTCAACACGGGAACGGCACGTGTAGCTCAGAGCCCGCTTTCGTCCCAGCCGACCCGGTGCAAACGGCCCCGCGGCGGGCAGGGAGCGGGCAGCGCTGCCCGGCCCGGCCCGGCCCGGCCCGGCCCCTTCCCACGGCGGCTCCGCGGGCCTCCGCCGGCCCCAGGCCCGCCGCCCCCCGCGCCGGGCCGCTCCAGCGGTGCCTCTAAGCGCCGGGGTCCGGCTCGCTTCCCCCCGGCCCGGCCCCGATGGGGCGGCTGTGCCCCAGTCCCATTTCTAGCCATAGCCGAGCGGCGCCCGCACCTTCGAGGGGAATGTCTCAGGGAAGCCTTCTCTCGTAATGAGAAATATTAAGCAGTAAATCTTGCAGCAAATGTGTCCTGCGATGTTATATGCACGAACACACACTCACCCTCGCCCCTACACACACACACACGCACACACACACGCACGCACTAAGCCAAGCTGGTGGCGGTGGTTAATTCCTAATCAGAATGATGGACAGCAGAGACAGAACAATACAAACTAATGGCTGTGTTGCTGATCACTTTACCCCTTGATTAAAGACACCCAATTATGGCGCAGAACAGTGTCGTAATTATGTTCCTTAATCACATCCAGGAGGTTTAATTGCCTTAACGATGTGTTTCATTAAATGAATTTAGGTATTATAGTCGACAGTTTTCATACACAGTTGTTTTCAAATTAACATAATATTAGACATCGTCATGGAAATTGTTTTAATAATCATAATTAGACGCACCCAGCCTTTGTCTAGTAAATGCTGAGAGACGCTTCTCCTTGCGCCTGGGGGCTGATCTGCCCACCCTCTCTGGGCTGCCTTCCCACAGCTCCGCGGCACTTTACAGTTATGTTTCCTGAAAAGTTACAGGTTCTGATTAATCTTTTTTGATGGCAAGTGGAGCAGAAAATATTTATCCCCTTCCCCCGCGCGCGGGGCCGCCGTGAGGAGCGGCGGGGAGGCGGGCGCGGGGAGGCAGCGGGCCCGGCCGCCGCCCAAACTTGAGGGGGGGAAGGAGGAGAGAAGGGGGCCAGCTCCCCTCCGGGAGCACCCAGCGGCCCGAAGGGGCCGCGGCGCCGTGCGCTCGCCCGCGGGTCGCCGGGCAGAGTGCCCCCCCTTTCCAGGCTTGGCGGCCCGGGCCTCCCCGAGCCGGGGGGCGCTGGGGTGCGCTTCAGAGCAAAGCGAAGGAGAGGATGCGCCCTCCCCCTCCCCCACCCACCTCCTTAAATCCGAGCTATAGGGCTTAACAAAGCACAGCAGGATCCAAACGTTTGTTCAAAATATTTTAATAAAGATTCTTTCCGACATAGATACACATACAAACGATCGTACGTTGCTGTCATAATCTGATTGACCTATTTAATATATATCACTCTTTACACATCCGTGACCTGCCAACAGATCCATCATGGCTCCTATTTTGCCATCCAACCTGACAGTCCGAATTTGTATTATCTGCAAGTAGTGGAAAATAGCAGGACTCGTTTTTGAAAAAAAAAATCTTGATTTACAAATGGCAGAGAGACAGCCACCCAGCCATGCAAACTCAAACTGAAGGCTCACTTTGGGTAAATAGCTACTTCTTGCTCTTCATCTCTCATTTTTCTTCCCCCAAAAAAGAAAAAAACCCACCCCACCCATCCCCCCAGAAAAAGAAAAGAGAAGAATTCCACGCGTTCTGTAAATCAGCCTAAAGTATTTTAAAGTATTTCAACTTAAATAATCATCCACAGTCAGAATAATTTACATACACATTAAAAGCGGTTTAAATTATACCTTTGAAAACACAGCGCCTGGGAAAACATTAGCTTGGCAAACGTTCTTGTAGCAGCTATTGCTCGGATGCCTTGTAAAAGTAAATAGCTATTACCTGTTATAATGCAAAGAATACCCTTTCAAAAATCAGTTGGTTCAGCAATTAAGAATACACCTTTCCTGTAATTTTTGGACTGAAGCAATTTATTAAAGCTCAATTTAAATACAGGGATGATGCAACTTAAAATCCAGATGACCTTTCATAAACCTAAGCAGCTCTGGTACATCAACATTTCTCGTTATACGTTGTTGGCAACTAAACGTTTTAAACACTTGGCACACAGTTTAAGTTAATCCATAAACAGAATTTTAGAAGCATTTAAAGTAACTGCACATAAGACCCATGACCTTAACACATGATAAATATTGTTGGCGTGGAAGAGTCATTTAAAAATAACAAATAAATATCATGTCTTGTTTATACATCATTGCAAAGTGGAAAGAAACAAGGTGCACATAAATATTTCTTTTAAAAATGCGATTCTTTCAGCCACACGGAGTAGGGAGTTTGATCGGCTATTTTTTGTCGGGTTTTTTTAACTCTCTCGATTTTTTTAAATCACTCTCACCAAAACTTTGCGCATTTTCACAGGATCAAAGTTTAGAGACGATAAAAAATACAAAGTCTTTCATAGCAATGGTTCAGTCTCTTTTGTTTCTGCGAGTCGTTTAAATAATAAGTTTACATTTCAAGTTTGTTTGTTGCCTGGCTCAGAATAATAATAATACTAATAATAATAATTAAAAAAAAATCTATGCTCAAGTGCCCTCGCTGATTTGTCCCGTCCACCTCCGCGCCGCCGCCGCGGCCCCGCGGCCCTCCCCGCGCCCGGCAGTGCGGCGGCGGCCGGCGGGGGGG
>NW_028186523.1:568592-570574 GCF_003343005.1 Rhea americana
TAAGGCTTCTCCGTGCACTGTTTGCAGAGGCTGGAGGAGACGCTGTTGAAAATGGCACATTTCTCCGGGCAGGAGGTGGCGGGGGGCAGCCCGGCGCTGAAGGGGTAGCCGGCCGCCTGCTCGTAGGCCCCGAGGGCGGGGTGCAGGGCCGCCGCCGCCGCCGCCGCCGCCGCCGCCGAGCTGGGCAGCGAGGCGGCCGAGATGGCCTGGCCCTGGTTGAGATAAGCCACGAGGCGCCGCATCTCCTCCAGGGCCTGCGCCTGCATGAGGATGTAGTTCTTGGCCAGGAGCAGCGTGGCGATCTTGGAGAGCTTYCGCACCGAGGGGCTGTGCGCGTASGGGATGACGGCCCGCAGCTCGTCCAGCGCGTCGTTGAGGTCGTGCATCCGCCGCCGCTCCCGCGCGTTGATGTTGAGGCGCAGCGCCTTCTGCTCCTTGGACTTCTTGCTGCCGCCGTGCCCGTGGCTGTTGGAGCAGCCGCCCTCGGCCGCCTTCAGCCCCCCGCCCCCCCCGCCGCCGCCGCCGCCGCCCGCCGCCGGCGAGGCGGCGCGCGGGTCCCCCCCGGCGCCGCGCAGCACCAGCTCGCAGCGCCCGTCGCTGTCGTCGTCGGGGCTCTGCTCGCCGCCGCTGCTCTCGGCCACCGAGCTGCGGCTGGCGCTCTCGCCGTACTTGACGCACACGGAGCCGGGCGGCAGCGCCAGCGGGTCGCCGCCGACGCCGGGCTGCAGCAGCGCCTCGGGCTCGGCCGCCTCGTAGCAGGCGAGCGGCGAGGGCTGGCGGTCGCGGGGGTGCGAGAGGTCGAGCCCCGGGGGCGAGCGGAAGGCGGACTCCATGCGCTTGGCCGAGGCGGCGAGGCTCTTGTGGAACAAGTCCTCTTCTGCGGGCAGCCCCAGCGCCCGCTCCATCGGTCCCCCCGCTCTCCTCCTCCTCCTCCTCCTCCGCCCCCGTCAGCTCCCGGCCCGCTCCTCCAAGGCTCCGCGCCGCGGCGGGCGGCTCCTTCGCGTCCCGCTCTCAGCAATCGCCTCCTCGCTCCGCCGGGGCTCCGCCGGCGCGGCCGCCCCTGCTCCTCCGGCTCCGGCTGCGGCTCCGGCTGCGGCTGCGGCTGCGGCTCCACTCGGGCTGCGGCTCCGGCTGCGGCTGCGGCTCCGGCTGCGGCTGCGGCTCGTCCTCAGCAGGCGCCGCGCTGGGGCATTGTGCGCTGCGAGCCGAGCCGCTTCCACCGTTTATCTTGCTTGGATTCACCTTCAAGAGATTTCCGGACCCATCAACCAGCAGCCGCCGCAGACGGGGGAGTCTTTTACATCATTATCTCTGAGAGTAGGTTATTATGAAGAAGACTCGCCTGTTGGGACAGAGCTTTCTACCCAATCAGGTTAACGTTTTAATTAATAGGATTAAAACGGTAACAAACAATCCCAGGCGCTATCTGGCCCTGAGTCTGAATAGTTTCATTTCCCAGGTCTGAAGACAGGCAGCAGCTAGAGCTTTATAAGAGGCGCCTGCTCCATTATTCTCCCTGCCATCTGTATACACAGCTTAACGCATATGTTTGCAAGACGTTGTGTCCTGTTAGTAACCCAACAACTGCCTTTAGCTTGACATGTGTGGCGACTTTCACTCATCAATGAGCACACTAAAAGCCCTACTTAGATCGAAGGATGTTCTTTGCCTCCTTCAGCAAATTACAGCCCTGCACTGCAGAAAAGCCCGCTTGAACACTTCCCCTTCCGAGTGCTGCCAGCAGACTTCTGCTAACTTAGCCGTGGAGTCAGGAGTGACACCCTCTCCCCCCAGCCCACCCCCCACTCTGCATTTTGCATTAAGTTATAGCCCCCTCCCACCCCCACTCGTCTTCGCAAAAAAATTAAAATAAAATAAAAGAGAGAGAGAGAAAAAAGAAAGAAAAAAAAAAAGAAAAAAAAAAAAAAAAAAAAAAAAAAAAAAAAAAAAAAAAAAAAAAAAAAAAAAAAACACACACCCAC
>NW_028186523.1:570597-652859 GCF_003343005.1 Rhea americana
AAAAAAAAAAGAAAAAAAGAAAAGATCGCCTGGGGAAAAATAATTAAAAAACCCGAACCAACTCGAACCTGCGTGCCCACTGCTGCCCACCGCCAAAGTTCACCTTGCTTCCGTGGGAGGCAAATGTTGCTCCAGCCCCCTTTTTCCCTTTCAGACAAATGGAGCCCAAAACTACGGCGAGGTTCCCCCCTCCTCCTCCTCCTAGCCTTTTTCAAGTAGCAGATTGCTGCTTTACAATGATTATCCCCTGTGTCCCTATAAAAATATAAAGCCCCATCAGTTACCTTGAAAATGAACCGATCTGGGGAGGGAGGGGGGGAGAAAGGGCAAAACCGACCAAACTTTTTATTATTATTGACCAGTTCTTTAAAGCTTCATCCCTCTCTCCTGCAAGCTCTGCTTGAGGGGAGCATCCTACACCACTCCCAGCCCTGGGATGCAGCTGCCCGTGTCAGGGCGCCAAGGGCCCCAGCGCCCCTTTTACTTCATTAATATTATATCCAGCTCTCTTCCTGGGGCTTCAGTGCCATCTTCTCGGATCAAGGCTCGATCAAGGCTCGTCCGTGCCGTCAGGGTCTCTCTCACTGAAGTGGCAACCCAAGTATTTGTCTGAATTTTGTCCCACTGATCCTCTAATAACAGAAACGAGCAGCTCTCTCGCGCTTTATTGTAAGCGCTCTGAAAGCACATAGTATTTAGTGGCAGGTTTTCATTCTTATGACATCAGTAAAAACAATATTTCCCAACACTTCCAGTAAATCATTCTTATGTGGCAGAATTACTGAAGGCTATGAAATTTTTGGTTTCTCTGGTTTCATTAAAAACCTTTTAATTGTGTCTTTCAGAGTTGGCCCCAGGTGTTGGACTCTTTTCATTACATTTTGCTCTAATGTGATGAAATTCTAATTCTCTCCTTACCATATGGTTAAATTTCCCCACTGAGAATTAGTTGAAAAAGGAGAAATAATCTATTAATCTCTGTAATAGATTCACAAATGAGGTTTGCCACAGAACCTGTTTTTGAATGGTAATATCAGAACAGTTGGGTGCCTTGTTTCGGGAAAGAAAGGACCAGGCGACAACAGAAAACGTTTGAATTTTCACCTGGAAAGAATGAAAAGAAGCCAAGCTGCAGATTTGAAAGTAATTGACTGAGATTTCATCTAGCAAGGACATGACTACAATACAGACCTTCGTCACCTCGTGTCTCTAGATTAGACATGAACACCCGAGCCGAGACCCCCGAAGAGGGGGTTTCACCCAAGCCCCCCCCCCAGCCCCGCGTTTGGCTGCTGCGCTGGTCCCTGGTCGGCGTCCAAAGTACACAGGGAAGCGGACGCCTCGCTCCCCACCCCGCCTTTTCCAAGGCATGCCACAGTTAACCTCTATCATTATTAATCCAAAGGCATTTTAGGTTTATTGTTTTCCAATTAGCAACTTCATTTTCCCTAGGATCGTAAACAACGGGCTTTATAATCACGATAGGTTACTTTCTTTTTTTTTTAATGTGTTCAATATCCAACTTGTAAAACTGATGTGGTCACTTAAGGATGACGGATACTGTTATTATAATTTGATGATTTAAGGGGAACATTTCATTGCTCGCAGCTTCTTTCTCCGAAGACAGAGGTCTCCGGCTAGATCTCTCCCGCTGATTTATGGCTTCAGCATCGCTTCCCCCCTCCCCCCCGTTTTATTTTCGCCTGAAACTTTTGATCACCTGCTTCGCAAGCGGTGCGGGCCGGCAGGGCTCTGCCCCGGGACCAGGAGCGGGTCGCGCCGCCGGTCCCGCTCGGCCCGGGAGGCGGCGGGGCCGGGACTGGGGCCAGGGCCGAGGCAGCCCCCCTTCCCCGGGGGCCTTCGAGACGGGGGGACCGAGGCCATCTGGGGCATCTCCGGGAGGTCCGTGCCGAATGATGGTGTCCTCGGCTGTGTGGCCCTTTCAGCGGGCATTGAAATCTCTCCCTCTTGGTCTAAGCTTTCTGTTTCTCTCCGTCCATCCTTCCGCCTGTCCGCCCGCCGATCTGCCTGTGAATCTGTCTGTACGCCTATTTTTGAATCTATCTGTACATTCATCTGTTTCGCTTTTTCTTTTAATTCTCTTCAGCCTTTCTTTCCCCTTTCTTTCTCTGTCTGCCCCCGCTCTTGAAACTTTGATGTGTTCCAGTTATCTTGCGGGATCATTCATCTGTGACCTGACACGCTTCAATATGCTAACTTTTAATACTTTTAATCAAACTTTAGCTTGAGCGGGGGGAAGAGGAAGAAGCAGAAAGAAAGCTCCTCTCTCTTCTCCCGGACCCGCCTGTTGTACTCTGCCCTCTCCCCACTCCTGAAAGAAGTGACTGTTTAATAGCCTCCAGTAACTTTAGTTTGGAAGCAGGCAGAAGAATTTATAGAAGCTTTAAATGCGGGGCTTATAAAAATACCGAGGAATGGTCTTTGAGGTTTATGCACTCGTAAACTTTTGCTGATTGCTTCTGGGAAGTTGTCAGGCATTTAACACTGCATTTATCTTACAGCGCAATGAAAACACATCTGCCCAGCGTCTCGTTACCTGGTTTAATTGTACCGTAGCCCTGTGCCCCCGGCTTCACTTCCCTTCGGTCACGCTTTCGGGAGATGAGCAGCCCGCAGCCGAGCTGCAGAGGGACCGAGCCGGCCGCTCCAGCGCAGCATCCAGCTTCGGCCGTGGAAGTCACCCGAGCTGGGGACGGGCCGTCCCGGGCCGTGCGGGGACGGAGGGTGCCCCATGCCGACCCGGCCGGCAAAGAGAGAGCCCAGCGCCCAGCAAAGGCAGCCGGGGGGTGTCCACAACCAGCTGCAAACTTTAACGTGTGACGCCCACCTGCACGGGGCAGCCCCCGACCCTAGGAAAGGCTGTGAGTGCCTGGAGGGTCCGAGAACACGGATGACAGCAAACAGCACAGCGATTGTAACGTTTTGATAGCATCTCTTGCAAGATCTCTTCCAGAGTGAGTTTGTTCTCCTGCTTCACCCCTGGGAGAGAAATTAATCCCCCCCCCTTCCCGCTCCCCGGGGCCGGGTTTTCCGTTTGCTGCAAAACCTCTAGGAGACAAAACGTTCTCCAAACTGCTGCCTAAAAGCGCCCAGGAGCCGAGTGCGAGCGAGGCAGATTTTAGGCAGACCGAGGCGGTTGCACGCTAGAGTCCTCCCGGGCTGGCCTGGGCGGGGGCTCGGTGTGCCCGGAGCTCCCCGAGCGGGCTGGAGCCTGGGGATCTCTCGCAAGTTTCTTCTCGGCTGCTGCTTGTTGCAGCAGCTCCGTCGCGACCCGCCGGCCCGGTCGGGCCCGCCGAGCCCCCGGGAGCGGAGCCGGAGCCGGAGCCGCCCTCCCCGAGCAGCGGGGCCGCCCGGGCCGCCAGGACCAGTTCTTTTCCCTCGGGCTAAGCCAGGTGTCGGGAAGCGCTTTGGTTCGTCGCAGCTGGCTGCCCAGTTTCTTCCTAGACAAACTTTATTTAGGTTCAAGGCGAAGAAAAGACAGTTAAAAAAGAACGGCAACAAAACTCCCCCCCTCTCAACCCCCATTACATCAGCCTCTCGTGCAGAGCTCCCTAGAGGGGTCTCTCTCGACAGGAAAGACCTGGGCACCGGCCCGTTCCCAAGTGTGTGAGTGGGGGGGATGTCTCTCCCGGGCCCGCCGTGGGTCAGGAGGCTCAGGGTGGTGGGGGGGGAGGGTGCGTAGGACCCGGCCTGGCAGAGCAATGCGAGCTGGGCTTGCGGGAAACTTGTGGGGAAAGAGGCTGCGAAGCGCTGCTCGGGGGACACCCCCACTTCTTTTGCAGAAGAAGGATGTCGGAAAGCTGCATCGAGGGAGCTTCTGGACAGCGGGGTAGAGATGAGGCATATTGGGGTCGGAGGTGCCAGCCCGGGACCCCGAGCAGGGTAGCCCCGCTGCTGGGGAAGGGGCGTCGCGGAGGGAAAGGAAAAGCAGAAGTTTAGAAAGCACCGGCCCAAATGCTGTTGGCGGTCCGCGGCGAGGCACTTCGTCGCCTCCCGCGGCGGGGAGGCTGCGGGCTCCCGATTCAAAATCCACAGCACCATCTCCTGGGCAGCGGGAGAAATGCAGGGCCCGTCGCGCAGGCTGCGGGTGCCGGCTGCAGGTACAGCAAGCTGCGCGGCCGCGGATCCGCGGCAGCCTTGCAGGAGGCCCCTCCAAAAGCAGAGCAGTGCGCCCGGGCAGCGGGAGGGCAATGGCCATGCCTCTGGGCTACCTTTGAAGCCGAAGCCTGTGGGCTAAGGGGAGGTGTTTGGCGAGGGGTCAGGAGCCTCTCAAGAGCTATTACGTACCCATTACACAGGCACAAGGCGGGAGATACATGGGCTTGAAACAGACTTTGGCTGGAAGAGCGTGGTACTGTCGCAGATTCAGGGACAATACTGGGTATACGCAGAGTGATGAATGCATTATGCTGAGGTTTATAGAGAAAGATTATCACAGCTTAGCGTACTTTCGGTGACTTAGAGGTACCGGCCATAATACTTCTACTTTCTTTCTCTCAAACAGAGAACCTTCTTTAGGTTTCTAAGCTATTTCATTGCTAATGCGTATGGTTTCTGATATATTTGCACACATGCTTTGGGCAGACCAGGATTACTGGTATAGTTCTGCTTACCAAACTACTTCCCTGAATGACTGAGCTGGCTGTTAAGGCTATTTATTTACTTTGTTTATTTATTAACTTCAGCCTAAATCTTGCTTCACACTTTTCCATCTAATTGCTCCTCTCCTTTTTCTAGCTCACAGAATAATTTCTTATCTCTCTGCTCCTTTCAAACACACCCCAATAAGTTTTTGAGTGGATCTCAGCAAGAAAAGAAGCCAGAGCTTTGGCCCTATACAGTTAATTTTTACACTCTGTCCAGTTTTCACGCTCTCACTTAATTCTATTTTCTTTCTTCTGGAAACTCCCCACTGTAAGGAGTGTGGCACTGAGCTTATTCTTCCCACCTTTGTTTAACCAAGCTGTAGATGTTTATTTTCAGTTAATCTTTCATTGCCAGCCAGTTCCTATAGGCCTTTCCTTTTCCTTCCATGCTCTTGAACTCCTTCCAGTTTACCTTTCTGATACTAAAAATACTTAAATCTGAAAGCAGTAGTCTAGGTGCTATCTCATCACTATTGTATGCTGAGAGAGGCATCTATCACTTCCCTGATACATGACACGATGCCTCTGTGTTAGGAGCCCCAAAATTACTTTGGATTTTTTTTGGTCATACAGCTAGATCTTATTTAATTTACTGATGCCCATACATTCAAACCTATATATTGGTACACACGCATATTACATCTTCTGTATTCCCTTCAGCCACCACTTTGCAATTATATGAAGAAAAAAAATGCTTGTGTGTGCCTTTCTTCCCTTCTTTATAAATCCATGCTGTTTATTGGTTGTGGATCCATTCTCCCTTAAGTGCTTAGGACTTTTACCTTTTAATATTTTTTCCACTATATTACTGCAGACTGAAGTTAGGCTTACCAGATGGTAGATGACAGGTTCACTCTTTCTTTTCCTCTTACTCTGCCTTTTCTAAAGACCAGTAACATGCTCCCCTTTCTTTTCAGACCCCTCAGAGCTCTTAGGAATATTTCAAAATATTTGTCTGTAGTTTGGATACGTTCATTAGTTAATTCCCCTTCCCGCCCATGCTGCACATCACAGGGACATGCTCAGTTTCACATACTTAGTTTTCTCCCTCTGAACCCTCCTTATGACCTCCTCTCAACAATTTTAACTACAAGGTCTTTTTCTCCTAATTGTGCTTTATTTTTCTTAAAAAATGAATTTCAATAATTTTGCTTGTTTGGAATTATCATTCTTTGTCCCCATTTTCACAAAGCAACAAAAGGATTTCTTCCTAATAATTATCCTCTTCCCCTTGTAATTAAAAGATCATGCAGAATCCACACACACCTAAGTATTTGCTCTATTAAAAAATACAGGCACTAATGCCAGCAACCCTGTTATACTCTATAAATAAAGCAATTTTATATGTTTAATATCTTATCGTGGGCATAAAATATAAAAATGTGCTGAAATACAGTTCATTAAAATCCATATATTTAACAAGGAAAAATAATTCTGTTTTCAGATTCTTCCTATATTTCAATTATTTTTGGATGAAAGTGTAAGCTCATTTCCCCTTCCATTGCTTCAGTTGCCGTGATAAGTAACAAGAAAGAACAAAGGGTTTCCTTCCTGGATTACTTTACTAAATTCATACTTTAATCTTTTGGTAGATGATGTTTTTCAAGCACACTCAGATGTCTGATTGTCAGCTTTATGTCTCAGAAAGTATTCCCAGCAATTCAGGTACAGTAAACTATCTTCCTCTAGTAAGTCTCTATGTACTATATAACTTTTATAGTCATTATAAAAAGTAATTTATTGAAAAAACTTAAACCTTTTCCAACTCAACTGACTTTTGATTTAAAGGTGTGTGCTCCTGGTTATGGTAATCAGGTATGGTAGGTGCTTTTTTCAGAATTAGGTTTGCTGTTTATATCACAAAGTTTAGAAGCTATGAGAGTAACAACCTCTAAAAGATAGCATGTTCACAGAAATCAAGAAACCTCAACTCATGTTTCACTGTTACACTGCCTGGAATTGCACATAACACAAGGAAAACTTTTCCCTCTTTTAGATGATATTTTTTTCTCCTAGATACTATTTCTATTTGCCTTTACTGTAGTACAATACAATTCTGGCTACAGACTAGATCTGAGGAAATAAGAAAAAAGAAGTAACATGTATCATTAATATTTGGCATTGTATCGGCTGCCTCCCTCCCTCCTTCCTTTCTTCTTTCCTTCCTTCCTTCTTCCCTCTGTCTCTCCCTCCCTCCCTTCTTCTCTCCCTTCCTTTATGGCCATGTTTCATTCTGAGATGGAGTGGTAATGTTAATCTCTATGGTGTTAGAAGTGACACAGGATCTTTTAGTAACCGTGGAGACTGTGACCAAGAGGAAAGCCCCTTGTGGAAAGCCCCTTGTAACAGTGCCTAGCTCTGATTAGCACCATGACACCAGCTCATGATGTTTTTGAGCCAAACTATTGCGATGGGATTTGAACTTGTGATGAGATCCAGAGGAGAGCATGCTGCCAGCTAGGCTCCCAGTTCTGCCGTAGATTTTGTGTGGGCAGAGGCCTGCTGATGCCTGCTAGAGGACTCCATCTCATTGTAGCCACTGCAGCAAGGGAAGGAAAGATAGGAAGACATAAACAGGTACTGCTGAACTCTGGCATCTGGGGGTGACTTACAGCAGCGCTGGTGTTGCTATATATTGCATTGGTAGCTCAGCGAGTCCTTTGTTCAGATCTAGAATCAATTTGCCGACTGCCGTATCTTAGCCTGAAAGCAACATAGGATAAGGACAGAGGCCAAATACTTGTAGTGGAAAAAAATTCCCAAAATTCAGTTTTGAGAGGAATTTTAGCTTCCAAAGTATTTTGTAACATAGCCTCAGTTACCAAGAACAGTCCAGGTACCATAAAGCTTACRCACACCTGCTTTTCTGAGAATAAAAGTCAGTAACCAGAGGACTGACAAAAACATTTAATATCCTTAGTCCCTGGCTAGGTTGTCACAGAGTCTTACTGATGTTTGCCTTGCAAGAGTTGTTTGACTATTCCAGGAGATGAATGCTGGAGGCATGGGGTTCCATGGCTGTGAAGACTGAATCCACCAAAATGACAATCACCTTTGAGAGATAGTTTTGCATGGACACCTGAACACATTTCAAAGTGATTTACTTCCTTATTGGTTAATTTCTCTCACTGGCCATCAGTTTGGACAATGAATTGATTTAACTGAGTTTAAGTGGGGTTGAAAACAAATGATGYGGATTGAGGCAACCTGGATGTGTCTGACTTCTTACAAAATGTATAAGAGGTAATGAGTACAACTGGGGATCTGCAAGCCACCAACACACCATCAGGGAAAGAGCGTAAGCAGCCTTTTCACATCCCTGGACCTCTGCATACCTACATAGAGCATCAAACCAGGCTAACGCGGGAAAGAAACCATTTCAATCTTTGACGTCAGTGGTAGCTGGATCAGGTACAAAAGTGATGGCAGTATGTTATATTCCAGCAGGCAGCAGAGTAGCCTGGATGAGCACTGTTCAGCTGACACTGCATACCTCCCTGATAAGTGCTGCCCTGGCAAGGAAGGACAAACTTCACCTCTTCATCACCGCAGCACAGTGGRTGATTCCATGACTCTGCTCTAGTTACTAGCCTGCCTCTAGTTACTGCTTATGTATTGTCATTGCTGATCAGCCAGGAGCCATCTCCAAAGCTAAAAGAGCTCCTTGTTTCATTTTCKGATCACTATTGCCTGCTTCTTGTCAATAATCCTGAATTAAGAGCTCCAGGAAGACCGATATTCAATTTTCTTGAGAGGCAAATTTGCTGAGGTCAACTTTATACTAGTCTGACTGGCAGCTGGACTAGGAAGAATGCTTGTCTGAATTGCCAAAGGCAGTCTCAGACCCTGAGAACTTTTTAYGCTTTAGAAACAGGACTTGGGATTATCCATGCCTCCTTCTCTTAGCTGTAGCCATAAGAAATTATCCAAGACTTTCCCAGTATAATGGCAGGTGATTGAGAGAAGAAGGCTCCAGCACTGATTCTCAAGTCTGGTAAACCCTGTCGCCATGGGATACATGTTGTGTGTCACACAATTCACATTGGATTTGCCCTTTGGGTATCTCCACATCTAGTCTCTTGGTTCAAGTTTTCTTTTCCCAAATCCGTTCTCTCTTCTTCATACTCTACCATGTGATTTTCCTCAGGATCCCCTCACTTCTTAGGATAGTTTATGTGTATTGCTCACTTGAAGTAAAAWAAAWWAATAAATAAATAAATAAACCAAACCAACCAACCAAAAACACCCAAAAAGCCAAACCCAAAGCCTTTAGTAGTGGTAATTATTTCTGCTTGTCAGATGAAGCCCATGGAAGAGTGCTGGTTTCAGCGCAGTCGCTAAACTTCTGTTCATGCGTTGGATGAATCTGGACCCAAAAGCCCATCTTGTACAAGATATGAGCACCATTTTTAGTGATCGCTTCAGGATTATGCTGGTAGCATTAGACCAGGTATAGTGAGAAGCATGGAGCCTGTAACACATTGTTAYCGTATTCATGCTGTTGATTCTGATTCTCTGATAAAGGTAATTGACTGAATCAGGGCAAATTTGCTCCACATCTGCTCAAGACAGAGCAAGCTCAACCAGCTCTAATCAATCATTCCCACCAGGAAACTGGCACAAATGGCACTTACTTTGTCGGTGCCAGAGTCTCAGTTGCACTGGTGCAATCTCAATGTAACACTATGGGAAGCAGCAGAGCTCTTCCAGAATCACATTGGTGTAACCAGGTTAGAATCTGTTCCTAAACCACTTTATTTTTTGCCCTTAAAACAGTACCTTTTTGGGGCTTTTCTACTAAGTTTGCTGATCTCAGTGTCACTCACAGTTAACAGTCCAGTACCATTTCATGCAGAAAAAAATTACTTCATTGCATTTGCAACCTGTTCATTACCAAATCAAGGAAGGCTCTTACACTCTTGTGCCTACACTTAAACTTCTCCTCTGAGGACCTTCAGCATGAAAGATGGCTGCATTTTTTTTTCTGTGGGTAGGGCCAGTGGGCCAGGGATCTGAGAAACTGCTCAGTGCTCCCTGTATTTCCTGGATTTACTCATCAAGAGACTCACTCGAATTGAGGTCTGCACAGAAATAGCTACCAAACACACCCAGGACTTGCCTTATCTTTTATTTCTGAGTATTTTGAAGCCCATTTTGCTTTTTTCCATTGCCATGCTGTCTGCACTGATAGRGACACAAAGTCTTCTGACCCAAATCCAGCCTTTCTCCTAGAGAGAATCTGCATTTTAAGGGTGCTCTGGCATGAGCCAGCTGGAGCCCCCAGCTTGCACACACAGCGGCTCCYGTTGTGTTACATGGACCATGTAAAATAGCACTCTGCAAGTGCAGAGTCCTGCACCTAGAGAGAAATAACCCYRGGCACCAGTACAGGCTGGGGGCTGACCTGYTGGAGAGCAGCAATGCAGAGATGGACCTGGGAGTGCTGGTGGATGACAGGTTGACCATGAGCCAGYAATGAGCCCTTGTGGCCAAGAAGACCAATGGTATCCTGGGGTGCATTAGGAAGACTGTTGCCAGCAGGTCAAGGGAGGTGATCCTGCCCCTCTACTCAGCCCTGGGGAGGCCTCATCTCCAGTATTGTGTCCAGTTCTGGGCTCCCCAGGACAAGAGAGACATGGAGCTACTGGAAAGAGTCCAGCGTAGAGCTACAAAGATGATCAGAGGGCTGGAGCACYTGCCCTRTGAGGRAYGGCTGYGAGAGCTGGGCCTCTTCAGCCTGGGGAAGAGAAGACTGAGAGGGGATCTTATCAGTGTRYACAAGTACCTGAAGAGAGTGTGTCAAGGGGACGGGGACAAACTCTTTTTAGCTGTCCCGTGTGACACGACAAGAGGCAATGGGCAAAAACTGAACCACAGGAAGTCCCGCCTGAAGGTGAGGGGGAATTTCTCCACCATGAGAGTGACGGAGCACTGGCACAGGTTGTCCAGAGAGGTTGTGCAGTCTCCTTCTCTGGAGATCTTCAAGGCCCGCCTGGATGCAACTCTGTCTAACGTGCTCTAGGTGACTGTGCTTGAGCAGGGAGGTTGGACTAGATGATCTCCAGAGGTCCCTTCCAACCTTACCGATTCTATGATTCTATGACCAGTTGGAGTTTAGCCACTGAGTGGAGCAGAGCTCCATCAAACTCCTACTGAACTGCTGCAACATGGGACACTGGAGTTGCAACAAGCTCAGTGCCTTGAGTGAGACCAGTTAAGACCAATTAAGACCACCAGGGGGGCTGAAACTTTTCAGAAGACAGCTACAGAGGATTAAATTCTGTGCTTGCAGATAGTGAATGGCAGGAGAAAAAGAAGGCAGCCAGCAGTGAACTTTATGAATGACAATCCCTGCTTTTGAAACACTTCGATGTTTTATCAATTTTCAGTTAGCAGAGAGAGGAGATTAATTAGGRCTCTTACTTGGGGGTTAAGTCACAGCACTGTAGAAGCAGAGCTGAGGAGCAACCTAGTTAAATGGATGATTCTAGTAGAAGGTGAAAACAGAGTTTAAAAGTGAAGAGAGGCTGAAAAAACTTAGTGGTGTTTGAGGTGTTAAGCCTGTCAGGTTGGGACCATTGCTGGAATTCAAAACTATGTCCAGGCAGAGATTATACAAGGACTTACAGGCTGTGCTGTGTGGTAGGGCTGTGCCCTGCTATCAAGCCTGGGCTCCTCCTGATCCCAGGACTTAGCTCTTGGCACTTGGCAGTCCTCCTGCCTGCCTTTCCTCCCGTTGGAGGCTAGATTTGGCAGAGGCCTTAGAAGGGGACTTGGGTCCTTCAGTTTGAACAGGGCCGGAATAACCCTTAACAGAGCAATTGTAGATTGCCAAACCAAGGAAGGTGCTCAATCTAAAATGAAACACTGTGAGGGAGGGTGAATGCTGACACTTGGACCTGACTGAGAAGCCAAAATGTTATAAGAAAGGAGATCAGAGGTAGAAAAAACCTACAAAACTCACAGTTTAAACACATAAACACATAGTAACCTTCATGTATGGGATAAGCAGTGCAAATCAGTACAATGTCTGGCAGCTGAAAATGATACATGGTTCATATGACTTTTCAAACATTCATAAGTGGAGAAGACACGGAGTAAGAGCAAGAGAATGACAGCAGCAATTTTTGCTGCATTTTAGAGGTAAAGGGAAGCTCCTTAGCAGAAGACAAATGGACTGTAAGGGTAGCAACATAGGAATAAATCAYAGGGAAAGGCCAGGTGCAGACCTGGAGCCTGCCAGCTCTGTTCATGTGCTATGTGTACACATCTTCATCGTGTGGTAAATACGAAGTAGGATAAGTAACTTCCTATTTACTGTGGGATCATCAGCTCTGACCGAGGGCAGGAGCGCACCCAGGGAGTTACTGTGCTTTGTGCTTTGCCTGATGATAACTTGCTTGCGTGTTCAGATATTCAATCCGAAAGCAAAGGGGGCAATTAAGATTTTAAATTGGACACCAACAAACAAACCAGTGCACAATCAGAACCACTGCTATTAGTCTTCCTCTTCTTATCCCTCATTTGTGTGCACAGTCATGGTGTGCTTCTCTCTGTGCTGGGCTGTGAAGGCATGGGAAGGCATTCAGCCGTTCCAGTGCATTCATTGCCCAAACATCTGGTCTCTGACTGCCACAGAAAAGATGGCAGGCCAGATGGGAACAACCTAGTGGCCGGATTCAGCCTGGAGGGCACCTATTACGCTGCACTGGAAGATATTTTGAAAACAATGGAGCAGAGGCTCTGAAGAGTTTTCAGATGAAAGAACTAATGCTACTAGTGTAATGTTAGATAAGCTGCAAGCTAATCTTTTCTTTTTTTTTTTGTAAGAGAAAAATACTAATATAGTCAGAGATAAAAGATGTATTCACCATAGATTCAGCAGGTAGATCACACTTCTCGATAAAGGAAGATGAAAGGCCAAAGGTGAGTCTGAGCACTGGCTGTGTAGACTGTTTAGCTGCTAGCACACCCTCGTTCTCTCCAAAACAAAGATTGTGAACAATCTAGGGAAAGTTCATGCCAGAGGTTGCTCCCAAAGGGCAGTATTGATTCAGTCAGGCTTGGTTCACCCCATGTTACATAGTCCTTTAAGACTATCCCGGCAGGCTTTGTGTTTCAAGATGCCACATCATGCACATCTCTCAGCATGCCCTGTTTTTGCTTGGTTTGATGGTGCAAACATTGTACAGGTTAGCTATACTACACCTGTAATATTATTTTGGATATTTTAAGTTGACAGAAGAAATACAAACTAATAATGATGCTGTAGGGCCACCAAGGGGCTGAAGAGACACAGGCCAGATGTTCTGAGGTATGGGTGAAGGCAGTCTCCTGAAGAGGGGTCTCGCCTAGCAATGTGAGTATCAGCCAGTCTGTGCCATTTGGCCTTGAGCCTGAGGGCTGCTCCCCTCCTCTTTTACTTAGGATGCATATGTAGCCTAGAAACAGGGACCTTCATCACTGAGACCATCTCAGCTGACATGTGAAGGATG
The DNA here is from genome assembly GCF_003343005.1 of Rhea americana. Lineage (NCBI taxonomy): Eukaryota > Metazoa > Chordata > Aves > Rheiformes > Rheidae > Rhea > Rhea americana. The sequence goes on from NW_028186523.1 coordinate 583,760, forward strand.
TGGTTTTCTTGGGATGTCAGATGATGAAGGGAAGTTTATCCTACTGAACTGTTTAAACCAAACAGTACCAAGAATCAGCAGATTTTAAGAACAAATAGGAATTCAATGTCTTTGGTTTCAGCCCTTGAGTTTAGAAGTTTAATATCTTTAGCAATCAATGGTAAAGACATTTATGGTCAGAGACTGACCATACATCACTTATTGCTTTCGTTAAGTGGGGCCTGCCAGCCTCTGCCTGGGAGTTACGGAGACTTTTCTTTCAATTCCAAATCAGTGGTTTACAGATAACAAACCTGACTGAGGTCTGGTAGTTGTGGATGCTCTCTTCAGCATTTGATAGAAATGCAGTGCAGCAAAGTCTAGAGCTAAATCATGTTTATGCTATGTTGTGAGGAAAACAGAAACCCACCCAATTTCAAATGAAAGGTGGATAATGGCTGCCCGAACTCCCACTGGAACGAAACCCTAAAAGGAAAAAATAAGGATATTAGCATCAAGTAGCCAGAATTGCAATTCCAAAAATTATTTTTAATTTAAGGAAGGGGTCAGACTTAGCAGAATTTTATTTCAAAGCACTTCAGTTGTGATTCTTAAGCAGTTACAGAAAACTTTTATCAAAAAGCCAACAAAGAAGTAATCTGGGAATTGGAAAATCCAAGAGAAATGCTACAGGAGGGCATAGTGTCTGCAAACAAACAGTGAAGAGTGAAGGTTCAAACACTGTTAAGGATATATATGCAAAACAGGTGACACAGCTGATACAAGGAAGATTTTTCCCTTTTGATCAAACTCTACCTGTCCTTACTTTCCTGGGATAACCTTACTGCAACTAAGTAGGTGATTTTTGTATTTCAGTTAATTTTTGGTGATTTATGTGAAACAGCAAGCACAGTTTAGAGTCACAGAGTTTCATTTAAATGGACAGTTTGCAGTAAAGTGAAGGTTTCGGTAAGTATCTTTTCGTCCCCATTTTCTTCATCTGTTTTTTAGAAATTGATACTGATATAACAAAGTACTTATTAAAAAAGGACTACAGCATCAACTTGTGACTGTATTTAGCATTTATATTACAGAATGATGCCAATGAAACAGGGTTAACACAATCTTGGGTTTTGCTTGAGAGAGCAACACAAAAGAAATCTGTAAAAAATTGAGAGATATTGAATACTTATAATAATAAAAAGGGGCAGATAAGGCAAAAGCAAAATGCGCTAGGAGCTGCCACTGGTTCATAAAAACAAGATGTGCATCTGTGAGACTCAGTTATGTCATGAGAGGTAGCTTGGTGGTCATAGGAGGTTTTAACTCCTATGATGGACACATAATCTGCCAAGACAAAAGCAGACAAGAGACATTAAGTCAATTTTTTGCACAAGACATTTGCAAGCAACGATGAGCAGGTAGACTTGACCAATTCCCCAAATACGGCACAGTCAGGAAAAGGTTGCATCACGGTAGATCTGGAGGTCCAAAAGAGAATGATGTGACTTTAATTCAGCATTAATTCAGTTAATTGAGTTAATAGCTGGCTTATAAGTATCTGAAGTTCTTTACAGTGTTAATTCTGGGATGATGCTGAAGGTGCTGATGACGTATGCCTGTGATGGGAAGGTGTGGGAAGTGCCCGGAGGTGTGGTGCAGGCACATGCCCCTTGGAAGCAGTTGTGTTGCGTGCCTGCAGCGCAGTACCGACCTGCACAAGCACAGGCAGCACACAGCGCAGAACTCTGCTGGGCTTCTTGGCTCTTGATGAGTCTAGACAACAGCTGCTCTTTCTTTCTTTAGGCCAAAATAAAACACTGCAGTATAAAATATGAGCGTTACGGTACCATAGAAAGTGTATGGAATTCATCTTCCTATAACTGTTGCAGGCGTGTATACTTGGGTGGGCAGCATTTACATGCACGTGTGACTGCAAGGTGGGCAAGATAGGGTCAGATGTTGGTGRGGAGAGACACTCAAGGTTCATTAGGGGTTAGATAGGATAAATTTAATAAAGGACTTACACTCCAAGCTGCACATGAAGCCCTGGAAACCACGTGGAGGAGTTGCCAATGGGTCGCTGCTGGAGGCACAGGCCAAACACCCAGGCAGGACTCAACTCGTTGTTCCTAAGGGTCCCTTAAATCTACTAGAGCTATCTCATTTTCTCAGCTGTGCTAATCCAGAGAAAACTACTGTCTGGGAAGCAGCTAGATGCTGTTGACAAACTGGAATATGCCTGCCTGGTCCTGATGGGAGTTTGGTCAATGTGTAGTTTCATGTAGAGAGCCTGCTACCATGTAGTACTCTGCYAGTCACTTGACTCCTTGACAGATCTTTTGCAAGTGTTCTCACTACATGACACCTTAGAGGAGTGAGGGAAATTCATGAAGTACAGATTATAGTTATAAAGCCCAAAGGAACCACAGTGAGCATCTAATCTGACCTCCTGTGCAATGCATAAGACTGTGAATTACTTTGCTTAAACCAGGTGGTATCTTTAGAAAAGCATCCAACCTTATTTCATCAGTTTCCTATGTTGATGTAGCATGACCTTAGAGAAACTGTTCCAATGACAGCTATTCTCACTGTTAAAAACATGTCTTTTTCTTAGTTTGAATACGGCTAGTTTCAGCTCCCTGGCATTGCATCTTGTTATGCATTCATCATCTAGATTGAAGATCGGTTTTACTTTTGTTTTTGATCTGTTAACTTCATGTTTATTAAATTTAGTACGTTGAGCTCCTTGAGATTATCATTAAAAATATCCTTTGTAACTCATTTATGACTCATACTGATTCATTTCTGAAGCCTTAGTATCCCTCCTGAGTGGTGGACAGCAGAATTGGGCACAGTACGCCAGCTGCACTGTTTGAAAGGGTCAGTGGTTGACTGGGCCCTTGAATATCAAGCTTGAATATCAGTCTCTTGACCCTACTCAATATTTACAGTATCAGAATCATAGAATGGTTGCAGTTGGACGGGACCTCTTGAGATCGTCTAGTCCAACTCTTCGCCCAAGCAGGGTCACCTAGAGYATGTTGCCCAGGAGCATGTCCAGATTGCTTTTGAGTATCTCCAAGAGTGGAGACCCCGCAACTTCTCTGCACAACCTTTTCCAGGGCTCTGTTTTTCTTCATGTTCAGATGAAACTTCCTGTGTTTCAGTTCATTCCTGTGGCCTCTCGTCCTATCATTGGGCACCACTGAGAAGAGTCTGGCCCTAACCTCTTTATACCCTTCTTTCAAATTTTGATACATATGGATAAGCCCCTCCCCCTCAGTCTTCTCTTCTCCAGGCTAAACCATTCCAGCTCTCTCAGCCTTTCTTCATAGGAGAAATGCTCTAGTCCCTTCATCATTTTAGTAGCCCTTCACTGGACTTGCTTGAGTAGCTTCATGTCTTGTATTGGGAAGCCCAGAACTGGACACAGTACTCCAGATGTGGTCTCACCAGCACTGAGTAAAGGGGGACGATCACCTCCCTTGACTTACTGGTAGTACTCTGCCTGATGCAACCCAGGATAACATTGGCCTCCTTTATCACAAGGGCATATTGCTGGCTTATGATCAACTTGTCCACCAGAACTCCTAGGTCCTTTTCATTTGTATATATTCTCTTTATATATCCAAAGATTTCAATAGCCTCAAAATTTCACTTGGAACTGGTGTTCAGTTCTAGAGGCATTTTTTCCATAACAAAACCAGTCTTCATTCTTTTTCAAGCTGATAGATTTACAATTAAGTCATTTTTATTTAAGGTATGAATATGGTATTATCTATCTTCCACTCTTCTTTAGCTTTTCCAGTACTTCACAGCTATAGAAAATACACAGTGAGTTTCTTTGTCAACTCTTTTAAAATTATGGTATACAAATTTTCCTAAATGTAGCCCTCTTCTACATTTTGAAAGGAAACTTACTATAGCACATTCATTTAAATGCACCTCCTATATGTACGGTAGTTTGTATATACATTTCAAATTTGCTAAAACTTTAGTTAGTATTGCAGACTAAAGATCTGGTGTTTGATTACTCCCTGATTTTAAAATCAGAAAACACAATTATACTATTTTAAACTAGGTCTGCCTATGAGGATGCAGGAGCAGGTTTTATGCAAGAAGCCTGATACTGATAACTCAAGTGATAGATTTTGATCTAAACTGCTTCCCTGACTTAGACTACRTAATTTTGTTCTGTATTTGTTAAAAAGAGCTTCTAGCTCCTGCATTAGTTGCAGCAGTCCTTTCAAGAAGGCATTTTCTCTTGATTCAAAGCCTTCAGTTGACGAGAAACTATCACAATGGTTGGAAAATTGCATCAAAGTCTAATTACCCTCACYGGTAACATTTTACATGGGTTCTAAACACAATATATACAGTGTCAGTAGCCAGCTATCAGAACTTTTTATGCCTTTGTCTACTAGACAGAACAGATTTCTCCTTATTAGAAACCTTTCCCTAGCGCACAGAATGCAATATCCTCTTCTTAGAGGAATCAAATTGAGCTGTGTTATTTTCTCATTGTAAGGCAGCTTTTCCAGACCATGAATCATTATTGTAACTATTTTCTGAACTCCTTTTAATTTGCATCCTAATCAGCATGCTTTTCCAAGTACAGATCTCAGTGTTGGATGCTGCATTTCAGATATGGTCTTACTAATCCTGTATACTATGGGAATAATAACATATCCTTATTATTTCATATTTCCTTGCTTATTACTTYAAGGACTTTATCATTTTTTCTGGCACTTTTATTCCATTGGGAGCTTAGGTACCATTGACTTTCTACCAAACCCTCTCTGCTGTTTTTCTGAGTCTGTGCTTTGTTGTCTACAGTCCTTTTCAGCCTTCAAGTTAGATCTCTGCAGTGGTTCCAGCAGAAGCAGTGTCCAGTAATTTTGTGTGAATGCTTTTGCTTGAATTTCACCCGTCCGCCTGTGCGTCCTTGCAAACATGATGATTTAACTCACTGAACAGACATTCGTAGCATTGTTCTTTGATGTGAGTTCAGTGTTGGTAGAAATCGTGTTCACTACATTTAAGGGCTCAATATGGGAGTGGAAGTAGTAAAATTTACAGGGTGGGTTGGTCAAAGGAAAAGGAGGGCACCAGCTCAGCACCTTTTTCGTAAGACGTTATAGGAGCCTTTCTCTGAACCTGCTACGAGCTTTACCTTGGTCAGTAAGAAAGACAGGAAGCAAYGAATGACTGAGAAACCCCTGCTCTCTATAGTGATTCTTCTTCATCCCTACAGCTCCTAAAGATCCACAGCTTTGTTTTGAGAGCTTTTATTTTTTTATTTTAATTTGAGAGTGCTCCCTTTGGGTGCTGAGAACATCCCCATTTGTTCAGTACAATCTGGAGTGATATCAGCCAATCTGGAATGACAGTGTGGGGGAAAAAAAAAATCTGTATATAAGCTTCTGAAACCTAGCATATGAAGGTTGTTGTGATAAATGGATGGAGAAGTCGGGAAATACTTCTAGCCAAGGAAAAGTGGGAAGGAAACCCTTTGTATTCTATGAGGGCAAGTCCTTCCTTAGAAAGGAATTATGGGATATAATCTTAACTGGATTGCCAAGTTTTCTGTCTGCCCTGCAGGAGTAATTTGATCCTACATATATATATGTTAGAATTAAATAATATTGACTAGATCKTAAACAAAAATTGGTGGAAAACAGAATTTCAGAATCGTAGAATAATTCAGATTCCAAGTCAAACGTCCTGCTCAAAGCAGGCTCAGTTATGAGGTCAGACCAGGTTGCTGGGTGCTTTATCTCATCAATCTCCAAGGATGTARACTACACAATCCCCTGGACACCCATTCCCCTTCTTGACTATCGTCTTGGGGAAAGAAATATTCAGGTGGGGCCTCTCACATATCATATTCTGTCCATTGTCCTCTCTTCCTCTTGCCATGCACCCTTGTAAAGGCCTGGCTCCATCTTTTAATGACCTACTTGTGGGTGCTGAAAGACTTCTTTTAGAGSCCCCCTGCTTCATGCTGAATAAGCCCTTCACAGGGCAAGCGCTCCAGTCTCCAGCCACTTTGGTGGTTGTCTGCTGAGCTTGCTCCATTAAGTAATGTCTTTCTTGTACKGGGGGTTCCGAAACTGAATATGGTGTCTAAAACACTAATGAGTACTGAGCAAATGGGCATAATCAATCCCCTCGATGTATTGGCTATGCTGCTGTTGATWCAGCCCAGGATGCTGCTAGCTTGCTGCCTACTAAGATCACAAGCAGAGCTGCTCTACAACAGTCTGTCCTCAGCCTGTATTGTTGCAAGGGGTTCTTCCTTCCCAGGTGTGGGACTTGGCATTTGTCCTTGTTGAATTCCATGAGGWTTTTGTTGGCTTATTCCTCAAGCCTATCTACCTACTCTCTGGACGGTGGCCTTGCCTTCAGGTGTATGGACAAAGCCCAGTTTCAGTATCACCTGCAAAGAAGATAACAGGTGGATAACTCCATTGCCTCCTCCAGGTCATTGATAAAGACATAAAAGCGAGCATGTCCCATACTGATGTCACAAACAGAGAAGATCCCGCAGCACTGAGCTTGTAACTGGCCTCCAGGTGGAGTTCAATTCAGTAACCAAACATCAAATATCTTTTTTTTTTTTACTCATCTAGTTGTCCACCATCCAGATCAAAACATCCTAAATTAGATACAAGAATATTGCAGGAGATAGTGTCTTGCTTTTGTAGAGGTAAAGTAGAGGTAAATGACATCTACTGCTCTCCTCTTGTCCACTGTTCCAGTCATTTCACCGTAGAAGGCAATCAAGTTGATCTCATGTAGCTTCTGGTAAATCTATGCTGTCTGTTCTCAGTCATCACATTCTCTTTCATGTGCCCAGAAATGTGCAAAAAAGAGGCATCCTTCCCTAATTTTTTCACAGAGGTTAAAGCAAGGTTGACTGGCCTGCAGTTTCCCAGATGGTCCTTTAGCCTTTGCTGAAGATTCATGAAATGTCTKTTTTTCTCCAAAAGTTGTGGTTCTCTCAGTCTCTGCAACCTTTCAAAGATGATAGACAGTGGCCTTGCAAGGATATCAGACAGTTCTCTTGGCACCCTTGGATGCAGCTTGTTTGTTCCCATGGGCTTATATGGGTCAAGTTCTCTCAGTTCCCAGCTCCATCCTCATCCACTGCTGGTATTTTTCCTCCTYGAACTTTTTCACCAAAAAAAGACTCCTGGAAGATTTTGCTGGTGAAGACTGAGGCAGAAAAGAAATGTAGTATATCAGTGTTATTTGGGTCCACTGTCACTGGATCACCTACTCCATTAAGCAATAGGCTCACATTTTCCATTTGGTCTTTTGTTATTACTAATGCAGTGACAGGAGCTCTTCTTGTTGTCCTTGACATCTCTGAGCTTTGACTTTCCTAACATCATCCCTACATGCTCACTCAGTRTTCCTAAATTTCCCTTTTGTAGCCTGTCCCTGATTCCACTTCTTGCATACTGTCTTTTTGCATTGCAGCTCAGTCATAAGTTCTCTGTTTAGCTAAGCTGGTRTCTTAATAAGTCTACTTTTTTCCCCTGGATATCAAGATGGACCATTCTTGAATWTGGAAGATTCTGTCCTTAGAGATCTTCCAGCCTTCCTGAGCTCCTTTATTTTTCAGAGCTGCCTCCCGTAGGATCATACCTATAAATTCCTTGAATAAGCTAAGTCTATGCTCCTAAAGTATCTTTATTCTGCTACTCATCTTCTCCAACGATTTGGAATTCACATGGAGATTTACCAAATCTATGTACATYTCTTCAGATATTTGAAACAAAAGAAAGCCCTAGAGTCAATAACTAGCTAAAGAAGAAATTTGAATTTCTGGGGTACAAATGTATATTTTAATTGTGTTTGTGCCAAGGTAGAATTTTGTTTTATTTACTTTAAGATTTTTTTTACTTTCCAGATCATAAGGTGTTTTTGAACCCTAGAAATGAGAGACAGAAGAGATTCATTATGCCAGCTTKTTGCTTTAGAGATACAACAGATGGTTTTTGAATTATCTTTAGAGTAAGTCAAGGCTATTTGATAACCAAGCTGGTCACTCTGTCATTCCAGCTAAAATTAGGCCCATACCTTTGTTACTTTCAGATATCTACTGCAAGTGGTAATGAAAAGGATGCTCATTTCCTTGAATTTCATGGGACAATGGAGTGATCAGAYTGTTTACTTTGGAGATCCCTCTCAGCCTGAGATCACTACACAGGACAAGCAAGTTCTTGCAGAAAATGTCTAGCATGACTTAGTAGGTGGCAGAGACTCCCAATAGGCAGTGTGGCTGTGGCAATCTCATCCAGGATGGAAAAGAGTTTAAGCACGGAGATGCAAGCCATGCTAATCCATTTGCTCTCAGTGTTATCAAATGGTCATGCGTTATTTTATTTAATGGCACAGATGTAGCACATTTGACACTAATAAAATTTACTACTGCATAGGAGATTTGTTCAAGGCCTGCACAGGTCTCTAAAGGAGAGCAGTAGGCTCATCCAATGTCCTTTAGATTAAATAGGAGTCCTGGTATGTTTGAGGTAGTAGTAGTAACATTTCAGTAATGATAATCCTAGTACTGGTTCTGCCTATGTCTTAATTGCATTCACAGTTCAGAGAAAGAAAGGGGGAAAGAGACTAAAGATTTTTTTTTTTTGGGGGGGGGGGAGCTTTTGAAAGTCAAAGTGAATTGAATGAGTCTTCCTCATCGTTCTGAACTAGCTTGTAAAGTAACATCAGACTAGTGGAGTGCAGTTTTCTGTACTGTTAATTCAGATCAAGTGAGTGTGAAGTAAAGTTTGCAAGTCACCAGCCAGAGGTCTTGTGTTCTGTTTATTTATTAGGGCAGTGTCAGGAAACTTGCATTATTAAGGCTTATGCTGTATATGCTGTATGAACAAACATTTCTCTCTTAAAATCTGGCAATCTCATACTTTTTTTAAAGTGCTAAAATTATTTCAGGTATAAATTATTTGTATTAAAATATTAGAACCTGAAAAAATCCAAGGAATATATATTCACTAGGCAGGGGTCATTCTTGTGCCTCAGAGAGAGATGAATTTTATGACCACACATAAACAATTACAAGCTGCGCTATGTTTCAGAGAAATACACAAAATGAGCAAAAGGTTCTGTTAAGCTAACAAAAGACTAAGACTATGAAATCAAAAGCAAAGATAAGCCGTATTCTGACCATTGTTCTTTTTTTGATAATTTGATATTCTTGAAGGTTTGTAGATTTAATTTTTGTATCTTTTATTTCCTTTTTTGGAAGTGAACAGTTGACAATCTGCTTTATATGCAGCATGCATAGCACATAAATAGCATTCAAATTAAATTCCACACCAGCTGTACATACCCCATACATGTGGTTCGTGAATGTTGCTGACTGCAAATGGTGCATATTTTGATTTTCAGTTGATATCTAAAACTGTGAATTATCTTTTGAATATGTAGTGTTTTGCTTTCCAGCCCTAGATTACATTTATATCAAGCAAAATAAATACAACTGTCTGATAATCACAACCTGGCTTTCTTCAACTTAGGTAGAGATTAGTTTCTGGCAAAGTGACCCCAGATCTTGCCTTGTCAAAGGCAACAGTCCTGTTTTAGATCTGAAAACGAAGTTTGAAATGAAAAGTAGCCACAGAAGAAAACCCGCCCCATTTCTACATTCTTCTCCCTGTTAACCTGAACTGTCTCGGACACGGGACTGCTTTTACTGCTGTTAAAGTACATGGCAAAATTCCCAGTGCACCTTTAACATAGAAAGATTCGGTATTCAATTATTAGCCTTTTCAGGCATGTTCACGCTGCATGACATTTATATAACATTGACTCCCAGAAACCTGTTCCAGCATCTACTGGGTCCAGTATAAAACCTGTGAGGATTTTTTGGATGTGGCCTGTATCTGGTTCTTCCAATATCCTGGTCAGGAATATGGCAGGGAGCCATCCGAGAGAGGAAAAGTAGCCAGATGGCACCAGTACACTGTTGCTTTGGCATTTTTTTCTGGCCAGATGACTGGTGCAATCTCTAAGGAGGATTTTTGTTTGTTCATTCGTTTGTTTTGCATCTTTTCTTTGAGGTAGCCTGTAGACCTGAGTTAAGCTTATGGGTACCTTGATCAACTCACGGATTTATCAATCTTTTCTTTCCTCTTTTTATTTTTTTGTACATAGCATTGGAGGAATTTACTTTGGTATACTAAAATCTTGCCCTGATCTCATATTCATTTTTCATACAAAAGCCTTGTTGGCTCTAAGGAGAGCCATATGCTTGAAAAAGATGCAACATTGATTTTTTTTTTTTTTATCAGCATGTCAATGAACATGGTAAATGTTAAAGACAAACCCCGAAGGGAGATTAGACCCGTATAGATACATATACCCACAGCAAAGACTTTGTTTCATTTTAATTTCTAATTGAGTTTGGAAAGTGCCCCCTCTCGCTGGCTGTCTCTCGGTGGTTGGCATCTTCCTTAGAAAGACAGAGGGGCTCAGGGGAATCTCTGGATGCATCCTGCTGTGGGTGAAGGTAACTGCGAGATTTGTCTCCTCATCCTCTGAGCTGGCCAGACATAAGCCACTTCTGGTCTATATAACTGTGTTAACATTGCACTGTACTCAAGTCAATAAGGCCTGGTGACAGGCTGCGTATATTACCGGTTTGTGTCTAAACAGCTTTTAGACTAGAGCTGGCTTGTATCCAGCCATCTGAGAGCACCAACCAAGCAGCCTGCCTGTATCTGCACCTGTCCACGTGGATGTATTATAAATGTGTATGATGCAATATAATTCACTGTTTATAAATGACATGTTGTGACACTTCCTCCTTAAATCACTTTTTTTCCCTTTTTCTTTTTTTTTTTTCCCACCAAAGTCTTCCAATGATAATCCAACACAGAAATAACATGGCTAAGAGGAGAAGTGTATCCTTGGGAGTTACTGCTTATCCTTTGTGTTTGAACCCTATGATCTGCCTAATTGAGAGATTGATCTTGATTGGTCGCGAGCACCCACAGTTCCTTCTGATGGGAGCATATGGAATTGCACTGTGTGCCGTCTGAGCCAGAGAACAGATCTCTCACTACCCGCTTTGCACATAGCGCTGACATTACTACAAAGACAAGCGACAGTAATATAATGCCTTCTAGGAACTGTGAAACTGTCTGAATGATTCAGATGCTTTTCTGCTTACTGATAATTTACTTCTGATAGTGTCTTAAAAAGTGGTTTGCTTGCTTCTCAGAAGCACAACACTCTTTTGGGTCATCTGTCTTCTTGCAGCATTACAGGTGATGATGATCCTTCTATTTTAATGTATATCTGCTAAAGGAATGAGTTCAATTTAAATTCTAAATGTTAAAATGTTCAATTTTAAAGTTGCTTTTGGAAAATACCTTTTCATCACACAAGTTACTCACTCTTAAAAACTCAGTTCAGACTACAATGTTTGATGCTATAGCTATTTTGATGACTGATTTTTGGATGAGACAGCAGCAGCAGCTCAGCTTTTGAAGAGAGGAGAAGGGGAGGGAGCAGCAATTGTGGTCAGCAGATGTTTGAGACAAGATAAGTTAGGAAACTACTACCCCCCTTTAACTGATCAGTACTCCAAAATGGAGGAGTGAGAGTTCACATCTGTAGCCTATTCCTAGGACTGCTTTCCTGCTCAGTAAGTCTTGCTATCATCTAGAAGCTTGTCACGCTAATGCTGGTGATCAGAGGACAATTCTGCCATAAGGACCTAAGCATTTCCAGCTTTCAGGACGTGTACAACTAAGCAGAGGTGAATTCTATTGTCATAATTAGTTAACCTAAATAATCTGTACTTACAGAGGATTCTAGCTGGGTTTTTAGGCTTGCTACTGCTGTAGAATTGCCAGACCTTGCCGATTATGCTGAAAATCAAGTGAGGATAAAAGATTAACAAAAGCTAGAATAAAATTACGTAACATTACAAAGTCACAGGTGAGAGAAAGAAAAATAAACAACGTTTAACCTACAGAGTCAGAAGCTCTCTCTCCATGTCTTTATTCCCTGTGCAACCTATGGATGCTGTCCTAAACCCCTGTGGTGCTGTGCATACCTCTGCCCCCGGGTTGCGTTCAGAGAAGAGCCCTGTCTGGGGAAAGCAAGCCTGCTTTCAGATGCTAAATCCGTGGGGCTACCCTGGGGTCCCATTCAGATTCAAATCTCCTCTCTCTATCTCCCTCTAGGGCTTCTTAATCCGTTAGCAGGAAGGAGAGCTGAGCTTCCTCCCAGGAGGCCAACGGCTGCTTCTGCTTTGGAAATGCTAATGTCCCCCGGGCAAGGCTGGGGGTGGTTATGGCCAGCCCAGCCGCCAACCTGGAAATGGGCTAATCCCTGAACAGATTGCTAGCCCATGGCTCAGGCTGGGCAAGGCTCGAATCCCAGACTCATCTCACTCTTTAAACACTCACATAGTTTGAGAGAATACACATAAAATACGACTCTCTCTCCTTTGGCACTGACCGTATTACTTTGGGATGATAATAGACTGCCTCGAACCCTGGTTTTGGCATTTTGGCAGTTTCCATGATAAATGTGGCAACAATCAAATTACAAAGTTACAGGTGACTTCAGAAAGCAGGGGCCATTCTGTGGATCCAAGAGTGAAATATTTGGTAATAATAAAAGGAAACAGATGGCAGAATTCCTTGTAATGGGATGTTGTTCAGACCAGGAACTTAACTGGGATTGGGTGTTTATAGAAGAAACAATAACCAGACCTATGAATAGTTAATGATACCAAAAGGGAGGATACAATATTTTTTCTTTAGACTTTTTTCATTTGATGAAGTTAAGTTTAGTCTGTTTCTTATTTTTCTTATTTATTTACTTATCCAGAAACAAAGTTTGAGCTATATCTGAAATTTAGCAGGTTTGCAAGATCTCTGACCAGTATAACAGTATAAAAAGCATTGACTGCAACCAGTAAGGATAAAGCTAATTGTTGTGTTATTCCAAAATGTTTGCTTGGTTTTTTTGGAGGTCAAGACAATGAGCCAAGTGGACAACATAGAAAGATAATTTTATTTATTTTTTTTACTTAGGTAATGTCATATATGAAGCAAAATGACAGTAATTTATCTTTATCAAATCAGGATCTTTTTCAGTTTAGAGAGCAAGTTTTTGTATGATTTAGAATGACTAGAAAAGGGAGAAATCCTGTATTACTTGTTTTTTATCGTAAGAGGTGCATAAGGTATGGAATTGGCACTTTATGAAGGGAGAAGAATCTCTAATTTCTTGCTTCAAAAATAGGAAACTGATAAATGTGAAATAGAGGTTAACATCTTACCTTTCTGAGAGGAATTAATGGGAAACAGCTGGAAAGGTGTTTTGCAAATTGAGGACAGAGTTTGCTGGGGCTCCAGATTAGATGTTGGTGTCTCTGAAGTGGTATGGTTGCATTGTCAGTGCATATATAGCCATCACCTGATGTGAGAGTTCATGCCAGCTTGACACGCAAAGGCAAGCAGAAGCCTTTTTTTTTCGTATCATTCGGCAACACCTGGCTACTGCATGCTGCTATGCTACCAAAGAAAAGCAGTGAGGCCAGAGCAGGACACATTCACCTCCATGTGCTTAAACTCTTGTCCTGTTTACAACTAGGGGTGGCTATTGCCAAGTCACCAACTGGCCATGATCCCTAGCATGTGCTATGCATGATGCCTGGACAGTCTGGGATACTGCAAGTAGGTGTAGATTAAAACTAAGGCAGGGTGTGTGCTGACAGCCAGAGAGTGATTATAGTCTAGGGCTTGAGCCTTTGTCCCAACATGTTTTATTTACTAGTATAGATAGAACGTAAGAGAGGTTGACTTTGAAGCACTAGTGTCTTCTGAGCATGTCCTTTCCAAATGTTGATGTTCTACCCACAGAGCTCACCTCTCACCTCTTCTCCTCAGCCTTTTAGCTAGTCTCTGAGCTCAAATAAATTGTGCTTAGAGTATTAGTACTGTGGTTAATTACAGGCTGCATGTGTGGGAATGTGGCAGTGGACAGTGAGTACCAGCAGCCAGTGCTCCACGCTTCGTTCAGTCTCCAAGGTTTTCATTGAGCTTTCTTCCTGGGAGCCTCCAGTTTTGCAGTTCAAGGTCTAAGGCTGCTCCTGTCTATATATAAATAGGCTGTATACGTGATGAACTGGCTGGCTGACCAACTGTGTCTGTTCACAGCAAGGAGAGATTCTGGCACCCAGAGTGTCCCTTCAGTGCCCTCTGTCACTTGTGCCCCTTCAATAGAAATATAGGGTAAGTTCTGGAGAACTGGCCCAGCTAATCAACAAAAAATGTCATGTGCTAAGCAATACCTTAGAATTCAGATAGTCTGAATGTTCTTTGTATTTTTTTATATTCAGAATGATTCTGTGTTGTGTGAGGTAATTATTGATGCTTTTTATTAATACTGAATATAATACTGAATTACAAGAAATATTTACCAATATTTCTTATGCATATGCTAAGTGATCTTAATGAGAAAATGTCTTTTCTTTGAATCCAATATGTACAACAGAAGCACCCAAATGCATTGTCAGTGTAAAATTCATGCATCGAGGAGTAAATGAAAGCTCAATATTTTCTTGCATCGCTTGACAGCCTTGTGGTACGATCTTTTTCCTCTCCCAAAAGCAGAGAATTTCGCAGATATGGTTCCTCTTATGAAGAATCTTTCTGTTTGAACTTCTAATATTTTTCTCAGTTTCACTCTGGGCACATCCAGATTCACTGCCTACTGCTTGTAACTGCATAATTGTTTGGGATCTTTTGGTTTAAAGTTCTGAGTTAAATAGTTGACTTATGAATTTGACCAAAAAATGGTCAGAAGGCCAGCCTGGAATAAGCAGCAGCAATTTCATGTCCTCTCTTCATTTCACTATTTTTTGATGGCCTGATTCTGCCCATTCAGTGAGAGTCATTCAGCACTGACATAGATCAGAAATAGGTTAGTTGAATGGGCTGATGCTAAATTTGAACTGATGCCAGTGTCAGACTGATATTGCACATTTAAAGACTGATATAAGAGGCTTAAATCAAGAGGTATACACTGTGTTGCATTTTAACTCATAAGGTCTACCTATATGTGACCCTACTCTGCCCTTGTTCAATGTCAACTACAAAAAATACATTCCACTTGGCTGAATTAACCAAAACACAGATATTATCCTGTGTCTTTGGCTTGCTAACTGGGGCATAGTGTTGTGTCATCTGCAGTCAAAAGGTTTGTCATTTCCTTGAAGTGCAGGGGGACAAACACATGCTTCTTTTTGTGCCTGCAACGCACATCTCCCCTGGCATTTCAGGGGAGCTGTCCAGTGGAACTAAAAACTACAGTCAAACTAAAAATAGTAAGAAAGTTTAAAAAAAGCCATAGTGAGAGAAAGCATTTAATGTGTGATAAAGTAAGTGATTTTATAACTGATTTTATTACTTAAAGTTCAAACATTATTTTCACTAGGCTTTGTCTAGTATAAATGAAGATGAAAGAAGTTGGACAAGGAGAGACTTGAGTACTGCAGGATGCTTCAGGGATCACGTCTTTAAGGGTTATTAAGCACAATTTGTTTTTGTCAGATTCCAATTTGTCTGTATTTTAGTAAATCCTAGAAACTTGAGTTCTGACATTTTGCATATCCCTATTAATTATTCATTCCTGAGATTCTGTACTTGTTTGACCTTAAGAATTACTGCCTGTTTACCTTGAAGAAGACCTAGTAAGAGTCATCATACACTGTCCTTCACAAAAAATAAAAAATATCAGTCTTTCTCTCCGGGTAAATGAGGAAATAAAACAACCTGGGCTGGGTCAATGGTTTTAATACTGATGGGAAACTCTTAACATGCTGCAGAGGCAGCACCTGGGGAATCTGCTGAGATGGCTGGATCTGCAGTTCCAGGTCAGGCTTAGGGATACAGGGCCACACTCTGTCACTCTTATGTGGGATGAAGTGACCCTTGCACGGAATGCCAGCAGAGGACTCATGCATCACTGATGTCTGACAAAGTGTCCTAAGTCAGACTTCGGTGGTGCATGAGGGTAATGGGGGCAATCTGCACAACAGCTGAGTTTTAACCACTACGAATAAAAGTAATACAATCTCTCTGTTTGTATATGCTTCTTTTTTACTGAGACAAACTTCCGTCAAACTCGGTGTCATAGTGAGTTTGTTGCAGAAACCTCACTGATTTCTGCAGTTTCAGGGCACAGTCAGCTGCCAGTTTTTCAGCTAGAATATACTTTTGCTGGAAAATCCCACCTTCATGAAACATTTCATAAGAAAAATTGCTTTGATGATGTTTCAGTGGTTTCTACTCAGACTGTGTGGAATCCTATGCTTCCTCGGAACTGAATTTTTGTGACAGTCTTACTACTCAAATTACCATGGAGTTGATAAGCCCAGGGCTTCCAGGACTTCCTAATTTAGGGTAGCCCAAACCATCTAGGTCTCCTACAGCTGGTGAGGGAACAAGCACTTACAGACCTTGGGCTCACATCTTGTCTCTGCAGTAGGATGTTGGGATATAATTTTGACATAAACCAGAATTCAGGGATTCCAGCTTTTCTGTTGCTGGACTGATAGCCAACTATAGTTCTCGTGACTGCAGCCTTCCTGTGCTGGAGTGGTAAAGAAAAGAGTGGTAGAGAAAAGCCTGCAAGAAAGTTGGTTCTTAATGCTCTCTTGTTGACTATAATTTGGATGCTGATATACTCTTTGGGATGTTTCACTTTCCTAAAAATAGCCAAGAGTTCAAAGAATACTCATAAGCTGGTTGAAAGACACTATTCCTTTCTTTTGAAAGGAAAAAAATCTGACAAAATCAGATGAAAATCTGACTGAAACTTGTATTTTTGCAATTTTCCTGGCACAGGAAATATCAGCATTTCCAGCTTTTATTTCAGAATTACGAAAATAAAATCTCAATTTTGCTATAGGGATTTTCCCCACAGTAAGTTTTGTGATGATATTTAGGATGGCAGTGCTGAACTTCATCAGGGCTTGTCTCCTTCTCCTTGAATGGCCAATGAGCCAGAGATGAGCTGCAGCACTGTACTAGGAATATGAATGATCCCAGCGTCCCAGAGAGGAGTGAGAAACAAAGGATAATCAGTGATCTCAGGAGATGCAAAGTCTCCTCCACCAGCTTAACATCACCTGTCTTCCTCTATAAATCTGTGCCTCTATTGTCTGTGACAATAATTGTAGTGTGAACCAATTCAAAATGTTTGAGTTCAACCATGCAGGTGAAAAACATTTAAGACTAATTTTGCTTAAGATGGGAATTTGTTTTTCTGTTCTAATTTGCTGATGTTACATTTGTTGCTGATGGACTAATGTCTACATCATAGCTAGATTCCTTTTGGCCTGTTTTCAAAAGGGATATTGACTAGAACATGGACTCAACTATTATCTTTCCTAAAAATGGATTACGATACACTGGAAAAGCAATGAGCGGAAAGTTGTGTTGATGTTACTGCCAAACTGTCCCTGTCATTTGGATTTGTCCAGCATTTGTCAATCAATCTGCAAGGTGCACCTTGTCTGGAGAGACGCTATGAACTTCCACAAGGAAGTGGAGAGCCGTATCTACTGCAGAGATTTTAAGTCAGGAAAAATATTACTGATTGAAGTAGGGCCTAGGCTAAAAGGACTGAGAGGCACTGAGTGAGTAAGACATTTGTTATCTCCTTAGCTATCAGCAGGGAATCTTGCACAACTTTAATTTAAATATGAACATTTCTAATGAAAGAAATGTGAAACCTCAACAATTCAGGAGACAGAATTTATAGTTAAATATGTTCTGAGATTCTGAAATTTGTCGGTCAGGACAATTTTCACTATCCTGTCTTTGTTTTAACGAAGAGGGTAGCTGTAGGATGCCAGTCTTTAGAGCACAATCTAAAGGCCCCATCCCAAGCCCCGTTCTTGGGAAAAGAGGTCCCTAAAACTGGTAAAAAACTTTGCTTGAGCTGGCATGCCACATTCACTAGAATGCCAGATACTGCCTGAGGTCCATTTTACAGGAGATTTCTTGGATATTATTTAGTGTACTCAAAATGAAAATTATGGTATTTAAGGCCAGATAGACTGAAACATCAAGCCTTCATCTTGCTTTCAGCATCTGAGACACTGGCATATCATTTTTTTCATCATTTGTCTTAATTTATTAGCAAACTTTACTTTCCTTTGTTCCATGACTGCTCTCCTGCAAGAGTGCACCTTCCTGCAGAGTAGCCTTCTTTGGATGTCACTCTTTTTGTCGCGGATAATCCTCTCCCTAACACAAGTCACCCATTGCTTTATTAATATGTTTTGGCTACATCCTGACTCTTTCACTCAGCCTTTGGCTCTCCTCAGCCACATGCAGATCCACAGAAATGACACACCTAGCACATGTTATCATTGCAGCTGCCCACAAAGATTGTGCTCAAAGAATTCTGACCTACTCACCACAAAGTGATCTGGTGACAGTCCCACCTAATCTCATGAGATCTGGAGGGTGCATTGTTCTTTGTTGTGGCAAAAAATAAATGTATCTGAGGCACCTGTTTTCTAAAGCAAGAGAGGGTAGGTGATGATATGCTAGGATCAAGACTGAAACTCCTTTCTGACTGAGTTAAGTATTTAGAAATTCTTTGGAGGTGAAGGATGTGGCAAAGAGGAAAATTTGAAACTAACTAGTCTTCAACAAAGAAGGGGGAAGTAGGCTCCTTGGGATCCCTGAGACAGAGCAGAGTGGAAGGCGGATCCTCTGCCAGAAGATAGTGAATGTGTTATGCCCTGTCAGCTGGACCATAAAGGTCCCAAGCTAAACACAGAGAGATGTACATAACTGTCTTTTCATTGCTGGTGTACTAGCCTCTATAAACAATAAACCGTGAGAGGCTGAGCAGACGCCCAGGACTTAGTGGTAATACTCTGGCTCTCTGGTTGTCTTTGAAGAGCCATTGTGTTGAGGCTATTGCACTCAGTGAAACCTCTCAGTGGTTAAAATGATCTGCTTTTCCCGGTGAAATGAAAGGCAGTCAGTTTTCCACTGCCACAATTCACTTGTTCTTCATCACTGCTGTATCATAATTTTCATCTTTTTAGTGTTAAGTAATGATCATAACAGTAAAGTCCCCCCATCTGATGAAATTTGAACCTCTGTATTTAGCCATCAAAACCTGAAAAAAAAGGCAAAAAAATTTTAAATATGCTAATCTCCCCATAAATGTATAATGGGCACTTACATATTTTCAATCCAAGATGGGAGGCAGCACTCCATGCCACTGATATGCACTCTGCACACTGTGGCACCACTGCATCTAGTAAAAGCAAAAAAGGGTGGGCCAAATACTAAAGGGTGTGACAGTCAGGACATGTGCTGCTTCTGGGTGGACTATGTCCAGTGCATGCCGCTTCACTTCACTGTAAGAAGGTTGTTCTGCCAAAACGCAGCTAGGGCTTCAGATGCTAATGCTGATTCTGATCTGATTGCGTGAAGGTGATTTGGGACACAGTGCAGTCAAGGTATCTTTGCAAAAAGCTGTAGTCTGCATACTGAGAATCAAGAGACTCTGTCCTTTTAGGTACCTCTCTCTATATGAACAAATTAAGCAGAGACAGGGCAGATGCTTGTCCCTTGGTCCACAGTCATTTGTGCCATTTCACTGTTAGCACACTCCCAGGCATGCCGGTGGCCCTGTGGACTTGTGCCATCCCAGAAAGGCACCATTTCTAACAGGATGGTTGGCTGTGACCACCCTGTTCAAGACAGGAGAGTGATTAGCATGATGCGTCTGAGCAGCCAGGCCAGGCCCCTTGGCCACAGAAGTTTTCCAGCCTGTTTTATCAAGGATGCAGGCCTTGAAAAAGGGAGAGGTATGGAGCAGTGATGCTTAGACAAGTTCACTGCAAACCCACAAGGGAGTCCAGGCTCTGAGCCTTGTGGAGGTTAGTAAGCAAGCAGAGTTTCTTGGTATGAAGGGTACCTGAGCCTGGGGCAGTGACTGTCAGAGGGTTAGATATAAAATTAACTAAATTGATTAGATTATGCAACTAAGGCAGTAGGCCAAAGTTTATTTCTAACTTGCTGTATGATTAGTGCTAACTCATCTAAACTCTCAGGGCATCAGTTTTTCCATCTGTGAAATATGGATAATGTGACACCCATCAATAAATAGCACAGTATAAGTACAACGTGATAACTACCTCCAGTGCCTCATGCACGGATTTTTATTTAGATACTCAACCACCTTTGAGATCACATTGAATAGGTGATTTGAAACCTTTGTCATAAATCTGATTATCACTGGCACATTAAGAAGAATGAGGTGATCTGAGGATGCACTGAACTAGCAGCAGAAAGATGTTTAAATCTGGTATTAATGAGTTTGAACTGCAGTGATATGAAGGTATTTTTGTTAAGGCATTGAACCAAAATGTAAGGCATTCACAGTTTTATCCTTTTCATAGATTTTCTCTAGAGCATAAATACACACACACACATACACATAATTGTAACAATTTTTCAGACATAAGTGACTGAAATACAATTTAAAATTTGTTGATGAACAATGTAGATGAGATTTGTTATTGAGGAAATAATTTGTGAGTGTAAAATGGAATACAAGGAGAGCTATAGGAGTTATTCATCATGAGCTGCATTTTTTGCTTTCTCAAAATCAGCAAATTGAAGGGGAAACATTGATTTTGTAAAAGACTGTACACTGATTTAAGAGTAGTCTTTGTAACAGCCATGGATATCACCTTTCAGAATTTCCTAAACACACCAACTTTTCAAGTTTTCAAAGTTTCAGGAATTGGATACTTCTTTGTAATATAGGATGAAAGGAGATTTAGAGAAGTGTGTCTTAGCATTTTCCAAACGTGCCTTTTGTGGAAAAAAAGGCTATGGGATTGGCCTTAAAAGAAAGCTGAATCGCAACCGAGGTTTCAGTGCTGTAATATAAACCATGCATTTTAATGTGTACATTGTGCTTGCAGCGGTGTGATAATATAGAACCATAACAATTACATCAGTAGAATGAGCACATTTCTAATGGTATTTGTGTTATATGGATATATGGTTGTTGGCCTGTATGCTGATACTTTCATTGCTGCCATATACATGCAATCTACTTATGGTTAAGGTTGCCAGGCAAGTAATTACCAGAATGGAGTGCTAAGCAAGCAGTCCCAGTGTCAAAGAATCTGACCTTGTGAAGATAATGAGACAAGGAGAATTCAGAACAGATGAAAGCCAAGAGCACCTACTTTATCTACTGACAGCCAGGGAACACCTTCATGCTCAATCAGTTCCTGCTAATGAGACAAGATGGGGCAAGATGGTAAAACAGCAGTAACAGGCAAACTTTTTTTCAGCTTAATGATCTATAACTTAGTTAGATAAAATTGTCTTTTAAACCAGACAGTAATGTAAGTATGAATAAAGAAATATAAAGAATGTACTTAATATCTTTTGGTTTTGTTTATGTTATAATAGGGAAAGATTAATGGGTGGAGAAATAAACCCTTTAGGGTGGCTTGGGGAAGCTCAGTCCATTTAACTTATCAAAGGGAAGGCAAAAGGGCAGCATGATCAGTGTCAGAGAGTCCACGTCAGGACAAAAGCATGGTAATAGAGGGTGTTGCAGCCTGGTAGGCAAACTGAAAGAGCATACACTGTCTGAAAGCTGAAATGAGATAAATTCAGGTGAGAAAGAGTGATCTTTTACCAATGAGGGTAATTTTTTACTTGGAATTATGGGAGACTTTCTTTCTAAAATTTAAAGTTTAATTTAATTTACTTAAAATTAAGACTAGATGCTTTTTGAAAAGTATATGTGATTTTCAGTCTTTGGTTTGTGAACCCCCTGGAGGTCCAAGACTGCTCTGAAGAGGTCTGTCAAATGTAACTAAAATGAGCAAGTTTATTGTCAGTGGGCCTGAAGTCTCAATATAGTCTTCAAACCTACTAGAAAATTTAAGGGTATGCAAATTGTAAGAGGTTGAAAACTAATGGACTAGATAAATATACTCTTGGACTTGGATCAAGAATTAATGTAGGGGAATGTTAAAGTCTCTCTTACACAAAGTATCAGACTAATCACTCTGGTCTTTTCTCGTCTTGCAGTCTATAAATAGGACTAATACTGTGGAACCAGACTGAAGAGATTAGGAAATTCAGGCATATGCTGCAGATTACTTCTTCCAGTGCATATTAGGTAGGCTGCCTTATGAGGTGTTTGCAGTATAGCTAGTTGACTTTCTAAATTACTTTCTAAATCTAAATTACCTTGTTACACTCTCTTTTTTTTCCTGCCATTTTAAAACCATACAGGAATCTCAAACTGTATCTGATGGTTATGTAAAGTTGTAGTTTCATTCCTTCCATTCTGTAGTGAAAATCTCTGCTTTTATTCTCCAGAGGCCATGGTTTGGTGAGAAAGTGGTGCAGAAGTGGGAAATGGATTCTGGGAAGGCATGACCTGTGGTCTCAATTTTACTTGAAACTTCAGCCAAAATTATAATCAATGAAGGTCCTCGGCAGGCTGACGACAGGAAAGAAATATAAACTCCATATCTATTTAAAATCCCTTTCCTTTGTTTACAGCAAAGGATTTTAGCATCGCAAAATGAAGAAGACCATCCAAAAAGCACAGATCACCATTTTAAAGAGGCATTTTCCCATTTCTGTCCCCTGGAAGGTAAGAGAAGGGCACTGCCTGGCTCCCTTTGGTAGTGTGAGGAGCACTTGGGGGTGGTCTCTTACCCAGTGTGCCCGAGGTGGGTGCAGAGCTGCATTCCTCCCACTCAGCTCCTCTTCACAGCTGCCTCCACTCACTTTTCAAAGCTCTTCCAGTAACCAGCACTGAGCTCTGCACTCAATTCCTCAGGTAGAGGAAAGGGAGATGTCAGCGCTTCTGAAAGTTACTGGGCAGAAATCCTGCTCTTTTTGTTCTGAGAGAGAACTGGAGCATAACTCTGGAGGTGAATAGACTATTTTTAAGGGCAGAAGGCAGAGGGCCAGGGACACAACAAGATCTTTGGCATCAGTTTCTCTGTCCAGCCTGGAATTTCACCCAGCAGTTTCTCTGCTGAGTCAGTGACCTGCAACGAAACTGGTTGGCTCTTTGAAGAAAAACATCTCATCTTGATTTAATTTCTCAGAGCAACTAGAGGGCTCTGGGGAGTTGGTTTGCTTTTAACTGAGGCAAAAAACTAATGGTGGTTCCCAAATGCAAGTCACTCCTGGAGCTAAAATGAACTATTGCTCCTGCTATGATGCTCCCTTACCATCTTACCTCCTTTAATAAGCTATGAAGTACCTAACAATTTTGATGCATAACCCAGATGGTGAATTATGCTGATTAATTTAGAGACCTGTCAGATATCACATGTTGCCACCAAGACGTGCATTACTAGCTCCTGTTTTATTTTCTTCAGGCTTGGCCTACACCTCACTCCTTTGCAGTGGAACTCCATGACCTATCTCCAGCTTGTGGCTCTGGGTGCTGGGCATCCCTTGTTGCCCCTCATCACCTGGATCTGCGGGTCTGTGGCCAAACACAGCTCGGTGCACAATGTTGGGAGTGGCAAGGCAGTTGCAGAGCCCCAGAGCTGTGCTGCTGTTGCAGGTTTACCCTCAGAAGACCTCCACTAGAAGCCAAGTTTTTCAGCCACAGCCTCATGGGCCCTCTCCCCTCCAGCCTTCTTTGCACAAAGACTCCCATATGTCAGGAGAGCAAATGCTGGAAAGACCTGCAGGTAATGGGAATAGAGGCAATGGGAATAGCCACTTTCATACAGACACCCCAAGTCGCTCCCAAGGGAAGCTACCACAGGAAGCAACGGGATGGCCATTGCGCATTGCCTTTCAGTCCTTCAGATTCATCACGCCAGGGGTATCAGTAATAGAATGGTCTAGTAGCTGAAGCAGAGCGTTATACTTACATGCCTGCACTTCTTCCCACAGGGCACATTAGGTCAGAGCTATCTTGTGTCTGTGCATGGGGCACTGCCGCAACTAGGACCCTTCAGGACTGCACACAGTATTCTAGGTCTTTTGGGGCCTCTTTATTATTCCTATCTATATAGCTAAGCAAGATTATTTTCTCTAACATTGAAATGAGTCACCTTTAATTGGTTATCTCCATCATATTTTTTCAAGGTCTCTGTTTTCCATAATGCAATCTGAGTTTAGTCTACATCTTATGCTCTGAGACGGGCGATCTTGCACCTGACAGTCCTAAAAGCATCATTAACTGTGCTCAGACACCCTGATCACTGAGCCTTGCCTCTGCAGATTAGTGAAGAAATAACCCCCTAACAATTATTTTAAATATTTTTACCTAGCTCACTGATAAACATTGAATTGTGATGGATTAGGAGTTTTGTTTTCTACTGAGAGCCTGTTTCCAACAGTTTCTCTTTGCTTGTGACCCATGGTAAGCAGCTGCCTTTCAAGCCTGTTAACTGGCCAGTGGTTTTTTTTTGGCGTTTTTTAATCTTAGTGGTACTTAATCATACAATTTTAGAAATACAATTATTTCAGGAAAAAAGGTTGCTTGAGTCATATTTGTAACCTTGTTTGACTAGATCCATTTTTCATGAAACAATGTTGATTTTTACCAATATTTCCAAATATTAAATCTTTACTTATTTATCTATATTAGCAATTCCATTACTCTGTCCAGAACTGATGTCAGGCTAACAGCCCACAATTACATGAGTCATCCCATTTAGCTTGTTATAAAATAATATATATATATCTTAAAATATTCCATTGATTTCACTGGTATTTTGGACTAAGACAGTAAGTTCATTTTTGGCTCATAGTTTTCATTCCTGTTCAGACTTATTTGTTTTGCAGTCAAAGTAAACACGAACTTCTTAGCGATAGCTATAGTGGGGTCATCAAACCCTGATCTTTCCATTCAAAACTATGCATAAGATCTAATTTCTTTTGAGACAGTCTGACACTGTGGATAATGAGCTGCGTTGGGAGTGCATAACTCCAGTTTTCTTCCCACCTCTCCACAGCATGTTCAGTGATCTCAGGGAAGGTCCTTGCCTTTTCTGGTCCAAACCTTGGTTCCCCTGTCTCGAACACTGGAATAACAGTTTACTTCCCATTAAGAGTGCTTATGAGCACTACTGTTGTAAAATGCTGTATAAAGGCCAGGTATTGCAACAGGACAAGAGGCAATGGGCAGAAATTGAAGCACAGGAAGTTCCGTCTGACCGCGAGGGGGAATTTCTTCCCTGTGAGAGTGACGGAGCACTGGACCAGGTTGCCCAGAGAGGTTGTGGAGTCTCCTTCTCTGGAGATCTTCAAGGCCCACCTGGATGCAACCCCGTCTAACATGCTCTAGGTGACCCTGCAGAGCAGAGCGGATGGACTAGATGATCTCCAGAGGTCCTTTCCAACCTTACTGATTCTATGATTCTATTGTGATTAACAAGCACTGTTAAAGCGGTATGGATCAACAACCACTTTTGCCTCACTGTCAGCAGTGGCTCACCTGCCCAGAAAAGCATCAGTTCATACTGATAATTTTATTCACTAAGGACCTCCTGCAACTCTGTTTCATTTCTTCTTAATCCTCTAAGTGCATTTCTGGAGGACTCAGAGTGTTATCTATTGCAGCCACTTCCCTGAGTTTTAAGATGAAAATAATCAATCAGCTCTTCACCATCCAGATCAAGTATGGATTTCTCAGCAACTTGAGGTCCATCTCCTGCTGTCCCACCGTGGCATTGTTGTGACTTCTCTCCTCTTTCTAATACGATTTGACTGTATTTGCCCTGGCTGGTCCCAGTCATGTATGAACTCTACTATCTCTACTATACATAAGAATTTTTGATGTGAAGTGCGAATCTTGTTTAATTTTTTTGAAGTAATTTGTCTCCCCTTCCATCAACTATTTTAATGCTTTTTAGATCATATTGAAAGGAAAAGTGAAAGGTAATTTACACACCCACTCATACACACCAGAAAAAGTAACTAAGGGAAAGCATTTTAGTTTATTTTGTGGTTTTCACTTTAGCCTTACTTTTCTGAGTTGAAAACAATAAAAAAATCCAAGCAAAGAAAGCATCTACACCTATACAAATTTTGTTACTGTTGCTATTCTTTCCTTTGGAAAATCATGAGCAAATGTGAGTAAATGGTGAAAATGGATTCTCATCTGTCAGTTTAAATAACTACAAACTATGAAAAAAAAAAGTATTGTTATAATTGTATTTCCAGATGTAATTTTGACTTTTCTCAGGACAGCTGAGCTACTTTTGGAAATCTAGAGTTCTAAAATTATTGCAGAACAAGGTAAGGAGGTTCAGGGGTTTAGAGAAGGACCTGCACATGTCTTTTAATACAGATGTATCATCAAAATATATTAACTCTCATATTCTTTTTGCCTTTTTAAGCACTTAAAATACAGGCCACAGAAATAATCTAATATTTTCAAAAGTGCCCAGAGGAATACAAGCATGTAAAGGAGAAGCAATACTGATAGTTGTTAAAAGGTGCTGGAATTCAGAGCAAAAAGGACCTAAATTGGAAAAAAAAAAAAAAAAAAAAAAAAAAAAACCACCAGAACTATAATGAATGAAATGATTGATCCTACTCTGATGTATTGGTTTCTCAGTGCTGCTGATGACTGGGGCATTCCTCCTTGAGACTATGTCATTCTAATTCATTTGATCTATACTGAACTGAAGAAGTATCCACATCCCTGTTATATTTTGTGTGCTCCAGAGGCAAGATTGCTTAGGGGGTGAGCATTACTGCCACGCAATGCTGCTCATCAATACACCTGAGGCAGCACACAGGTTTAGTCCTGGGAAGAAATCCTCCGAGGAGGAGCCAGGGAGCACGTACCAAGGGAACTAAGAGGAGGAGAGGAATCGGTATAGGCTGCTCCTGCTGCTTTACTCTTTACACTGCTGATCCTCATTGGAATACGCATATTCCCATTACCTGGTAGTAGTGGGGGAAAGCATGGCTTAGACACCTCAGGATGAACGCAGGGATCTGGAGGGAGAAGCAGCCTGGCAGCGCGCTGAGGCAGTCAGATGCACGCACCACAGGAAACCTGTCAGTCAAGGTCTCTGTGATAAGGCACAGAAGGAATAAAATTCAGACTCCTGACAGCTGACGTGGAGATGACAGCTCTGGAACAGACACCAAGAGTAATTGTTAGGTTCAGCTTTGTGGAAAAAAATGATCTAAGGCTGAGTGTGGCACAAGCTGTCATGCAGAGCATAACATCGGGAACATCAGCTGTCCTGCCATACAGCTCACTTAAAACTTTGCCTCAAATTCTGTCAATTTTTTGAAAAACAAAAACAGATAATATAAATCCTAAGGTAGATTCCAGGGAAACAGGAGTTCATCTGCTTGAAGCTGAGTTATAGCTGAAGGAATGTCAACTACAGAAACCGGTGGAGGAAAACTCGACAGCCCAAGCTTTGTGCCCACCTAACAGAGGCAGAATAATCTTGTGTGGGCAGTGATAGTGGATTGTGAGGGAGGAGGAAAAAGCAACCCTCAGACTTGTTAGATAGCAGAGATATGTAAGAATCAGAGGAAGCTTCTGTCTGTAGGTATTTTACTGTCAGAAAGGGATATGTGAATGTTCAAAAACAATAGAAATAGTCATGTGATTATAGATACATAATTTAAACACACTTTTCAAATAACTCAAGTTCTTGGATTAGTGAGCTGTTCAGTTCAGATTCTACTTCTTCTTAACGCTGACCTCATTGTGTGTCCCCTGGTGCCATGTTTCACTTTGATAAGTCTGATTTCAAGCAGTGAATGAAATGATTCCAATTTACATTAACAACATCCAGATCAAGGGCTGGGCATCCAGCTCACTTTAAGATCAGCATTTCAGACTAGAGATCCTTCACATCCAAAGTCTTCATATTTTTCTAAGTCCAAATTTTCTAAATGCAAATTTCTGACACTACACAAATAAGATATCCAAATATTATGGTGCTGTAACCTTCCATACTTTTCCTAGTAGCAGTTTGGGCTTAGGATTACCATTTGACTAGCTCAGAAAAAGAAAAGCTAGAGGGAGAAGACAATATCTGGAATAATGAGTATAATGATATGATCTAACCTTAGAGAATGTTCAGGTCTGAAAATCTAGTTCAGGAAACTTTGCCAATGTGCAACTTTTCTGGATGTATTCAGCACTGGAATTCTGGATAAAAATACAAAATATGTAACTTCTTTTTAGGAATAAGTTAAACCTTATAGCTATTGATCCATTGCAGTTTTATTTTAAATAGAAGCATACATGAAGGCAACGCTATGTACAAAACAAAACAAAAAGAGTTTTTCAAAACAATAAATCTGAATTGTATTTAAAAATATCCATCAATAAGTTGACATGATTTTCGGAGAAGTCTCCCGTGCTCTTCTCTCACTGTTTATCTTTTCTCTACTTCCTGGAAGAGTGACTGCAGACTGTATGTATTTTATTTCTCAAAATGTGATGGGACCAAGAAGTTTAGAGGCAGAATAACTGTTTAGAATAGCTTTCAAATCCAACACATTTGTATACTTCATACAAAACAAAGAGTCCTTGGATCAGTAAGCGGGAGCTAAAACAAGAGAAAGGGATAACTTCTGTTTTTGATGAAGAGCTAAAACTGAGCAACACTGTTCACTGTGTAGTTTTTTAGTTTATCACATCCTCCTGTGTGTTGTCTGCCTTGATAGATATGAGGATGACAGATGACATCTGCCTGCATCTGAACACAATGTTAAAACATGCAGATGCACTCAGGAAGGATCCATTGTCCTAGTGATGTGCCAGGTTTTTAAAGACTTTTTTTATAGAAGTATCTAAAACTACAGAAATAATAGCTCTGTATAAGACAATTTATATATATATTTTTATATGATAGTTTGACATATTGGAATGACTGGATGCACTAGCAAAGACTTAACACAGTCTTTTGCTACTTCCATTGGTTGGTTTCCCATACCTTTTTCATCTACACCTTGTTATCACCATTTGTTTTCCCTTACTATTCCCCCGCCCCGAACTGCTGTTGTTGCTTTCTTCTCTATCTCTTGTACCCCTGCTTTCCACACTACTGCTCTCATACCTCACTGTTTATGTTGGCATACATATTTTTCTTTCCTCTGTTTTGACTGTATCTTCAAAGTAAAACAAAATTTTCAGTCATCACAAATCTCTGTCCACTCAGTGAAAACAACTTTAGCACTATTGCTCTTGATGATGATAAAATAGTTCCTAGGCCATAATATTAAGTGAATAAATTCATTTTATATCTTTGCAAATCTTTCATAACTAAGAAAAATCAGCATAAATACATGAAACTAAATAGATACTTGGAATAAACTTTCTCTTTAATTGTCCATTTGGAGTCATGTGATAATAACAGAACTTGCATTATTGAATTCTTATAGATGTCAGCTTCATAACGAAATGATTATTATGGACTAGATGGACCCAGACAAGGGAGACAGCCTACAGGCAACTTCTTATTTCTATTTTCTACAATTTTCTATCCTATTTTCTACAATTATACAATCCTTGCAAATCAGGTAAAGCATTAATAAACCTAGAGAAGCACATAAGGTTGTTAGCCAACTCTTGATCCAGTACAAGATCTATGCTATTAACCTCATGGTTTCTCTGGGTGTATAATCAAGCAGGTTGGAAAGGACCTCTGAAGGTCATCTTCCCCAACCTGTTGCTCAAAGCATTTAACAAGTAGATAAAATACCCTGAAGCTGTTTTCCTTATGATCCAAGATAATATCCAAAACTGTTAGGTAGTTACTCCATTATTCAAATTAATCCTTTATATTTACGAGGCGAACATTAATTATGGCAACACTCTAGTAGATCTGGACATGCCTCAGCAGATTCAGAAAACTTCTTCATATTGTATAAGTATTCAAAGGCTCAAATGAATACCAAAGACCTGAACAAATATGCATTGCCTAACAGTATTTGTCAAGATGTTAGCCCCTTTCTTCACCCATGAATGGTTTGTGAGTTGATCTGTTACACAAGTGTATTTGTTATTTAGGAACATTCATCAAATAGTTCATATAAACAGTTCACTTAAATTACCTTTTGTGGTGCCATTGATTTACATCATCTAGTACTGCTAACACTCTTGATTTCATGACTGAAAACTTAAGATGGAAAATCAGCACATAGCGAAGAAAATGTAACGCCACATGCTACAGCCTAATTAACAAAGTCAGGAGTTCTAAAATGAGATTGCAATACACAACGTTTGTTCAAATATCTGAGACTTCCAAAGAGCTCTTGAGCTAATCTTTGTAGAACACATTTGCTTTTCCTGATGACAGAAATGTTTGTCAGTTATCTAGTCCAAATCCCAAATCTGCAGCTCTCACAATTGCATGTGGTTGGATATTTTAAGAAATATTCTGATTCATCTCCTAAAGTTGATTAAAACCTAGAAGTGAGGAAAAAGTTAGTCCTAATTTTCAAGTATATGTCCCAAAGAATTTTAAAGTCAATCTCAAAGCTTTGGCTTAGTAGTGAGTGAAGATTCTTACGGACGTTGACTGAGTTACTCATCTTTCTACAAAATAATCCAATGACTTTAAATTCATATATTCTCATGGAAGCAGAAGTGTAGCATCAGTAGCTCCGATCTGATCTAAAATCAGTCTAAAAGTTTCTAACTATCTAACCATTCCCTTATGTTTTTTTCATGAAGAAATCCATGTTTCATGCTTGTTTAAAATAAAAGACTCCTGATTGAGCTATTAGAAGTCAGTAACAATTCACGGTGAACTTGAGAAAGATCTGTAGAGGTTTTGTTTTAAAAATTCTTCAGAACATTAATTTCACATCCTGTTCTTTAAAATCTGTTCTCTTTTGTTGTGATAATTATTGAGGATGTGAGTGAATCAGAGTCTGAATCATTTAAGACCTCTACATCCATGAATAATGTTCAACAGTGACTATTTCTAAGCTACATATTTATGCAGTAATTCAAACAATGAAGTCTTGTTGGGTTTCAAGAAAATAAACATTAAAGTAAACAGCTTGTTCTGTATTGAGATGATTAGATGAGGTATTCAATGAAGACTAGACTTCTCTCAGTCCAGTTAGGAGTTTATTATCCAAAGCTGTTGTAATAACGCCGTTATTTCAATGGATACAGGCTGTTCGAGCTTCCTGGGATTTAAAGGTGAATTCAGGTCAGTCATTATTTTTCGTAGCCTTTAAATCTGTAGCCTTAGGAAGGAGGAGAAGGAGAAAAGTGTGCTGCAGTGTTAAAAAAATGGAAGTGATCACATTAACTCCTTAATTAATCCTATATGAAAGTCTTGATCCCCTCATGCCAGAATCACAAAAAGGAGAGAAAAGCAAAAACATTGAATTTCCTTTTCTAGAGATACTGCATATGCACCCCAGGCATGTGGGAAATATTCTGAAGCCTTCAAACTTATGTACTCTATGACTTTCTGTTCTATTCTTTAAATACTAAAGTTTGACACCACTAGTACCAACACTGGAGAGACAAGGGAATTACAGGGGAATTTTCATGATAAAATACTTTTGGAAGACTATGCTAGGTTTTTAACAGCTGTAAAATATACTGTGAATACCCTCTAATTGGAATATGATATGCAGAAGCAGCTTATGTTTCAGTTGCGATTCAAACAGATATACTCAACAACCTTAGTTTGAGTACTGTGGACTCATTCCTTCTTCTTGGGTATGTTTCTCTTTTTATTCCTACAGGAGATGGAAGAGCAAAAAATATACCTTTCCCCCAAGTTTCCTAAACTGATAGTAGGATATCTTCCTGTTTCCCATTTGTTCCTCTCATATCATCTTTTTATCTATAAAAACGTTGAAAAAAAATCCCTGTTATCTGTTGACTATTTGGATAGCTCCTAAGCAGACTAACTTTGCTTGTTCATTGTGTAAGGTGTTAATTGTTCCCTTTTGCTGATGTTTTCTGCAGTTAATTCACTTCTATTTACAGAGTGAAAGCTATTTTTTCCTCTTCCTATGATTAGCTGTGGTAGAGACCTTATACACTTTATTCTTCTCTGCATCAGGGAAAAATCTGGTTGGATGATCTGTCTTTGTTGTGAGGAGAAGGCTACAGAACTCTCTGGAAATGTCACAGGGAGAATAAAACTAAGTTTCTGTTTGGAGCAGTGTTAGAAGCACATCTCTGTTTTGTGATCTCAGGTAAAGGTGCTCAGATGCACATATGGTCAAATCTGAATCTTATGGATGATGGAACAGGGCTTTTCTATCAAACCTTCAGGCTGCAGTTAGTCACTGTTCCTCATTAACTTTAAACCAACTTGAACCTTGTATGTAGTTATCAGTGTCATCAGTACTGAAATCTGACTCTGGAATTTTGAAATGGCCATGGTCCTTATTATTCCCATAGAATTCTCAAAATACTTTGTTTTTTTGGGGACCTGTACAATGTTTTCATTATTAGATTGAGGTGGATAGTGATACACCTAGAAAAGATGCTAATAAAAAGACGAAGTGTCTAACATTGTCCAAGCAGTGATGAAATAGATGGATCCATACAAAGAGGGTAGAACATGGAACAGAAGTGTCCTGAAATCCTTTCTGCTATGAGCTGTTTTAAATGAATATTCCTTCTAGTATATGAAATGAGGATACTTATTTTTAAGACCCAGTGCTAAAATTGTTGGAGATTTTGATTTCGCCTCTGAGTCTTCTGTCTTCAGAATTCATCTTCCAAAAGACAGAATTCAAAACAAAGTATTGAGAAGAGACGAGGTGATGCAGCCAAACACCCCCTAATCACCCACCATGGGACACACTCTAAAAGCAAATCTTGAACTTCCCTCTGTTCTGCTCAGTGCATACAGAGTCTGGCAGATGATGCATTCGTTCAACCCTGTTCTTTTCCTTAAACACCTTTCAACAAACACAAGCAGAAACACTCTACCATAGTAACACTAACTCCTGCTTCCAGTGGAAAGCAATCGCAGTCACAGGGAGGAAAAGCATCAGATGTGTGGAAAAAAGTGTGCTCTCCTTGGAGCGTAGCTGCTGTCAAGATGGTTTGGTGTCTAGCATCAGTGTTTGTTCAGACAACGTTTCATTGCACCGGGAGCCCTGCTGCCTGGTGAGCCGCTGTAACAGCCGAGAACAGACTGACTGACACCCTTTAAGGGTAGTATAGAAACTTCGCTGCAAAACCTGATATAGTTTCTGACACTGATGGCTATGAATAGTGTGAAATGTCAGTTCAAGATGAAAAGCTACTGGTGAAACAGCATCCTCCAAACATACTCCCGTGATACCCCAGCAGACTTGAGCAGCCTTGATTTTCTTGACGTGGAAACTTGTAACTAAAGATCTTGATGTAGCTTCAGTCATATTATTTCCAAACAGTTGTTGGAAAGGCCGTAGCCTGATTTGCAAGGAGCATTTTCATTCCTAATGAGGAGGAAGGTTGCTTTGTACTGTTAGATACATTGGATATAATACATGTATATGCACATGTTATTGCATATATGTATGTGCAGTTTTAATACTATGTGAACACAGGACATGTTGCAAAGTGATATTATCTTTCATAATCTCACTTGTTCTCGACTCAGTAATTTATTCTCTTTGTGAGAGCATGGAAAGTCTCTTATCTGAATAATTACAGATTTTATTTCTTTGCCTCAAAATATGGAATTTTCTCTTCAAAATTATGCTCCCAAGGATTAACAATACAGAACCTTATTTTATTTCCTTGGTCTGTGACCCCACAGATTATATAATCTCACTTGTTTTGAGCCAAGCAGGCACTTTCCATGAATACCTCTGCTTTATCAAAAAAGTTATAACAGGAAATGATTAATCAGTCCTACCTGGTGACATTTTAAGTTAGAGTTTTTATATCACTTATTTTCTTGTTTTTAAGGAAAATACTCTAAGTCTTTTTCAGGGGGAGGGAGGGGTAGAATTTTGTTACTTTCTTAGAACAGGTAGATTTTTGGAGGTCAGAAGCTGACTTCACACACAGGGGGTTATGGCAAACAGTCCTGACATTAAATTTGAAAATTCTCTATAATATTTGCAAAGATTTCCTTGCACACTTTTCTGTAACGTCTGTTCCTAACACAGAGAACATTATAGAACAGCGTAACAGTTTTACCAGTCAGAGTCTGAGGTTATGCAGCACTTAGCAAAATCGTTCGTTATTCATCATAACTGTCAGAACAACTTTTAACAAGTAACTGCTCCATTTTGTGCTGTAGGTAAAGTAAAAAGCTAAAAAACCAGAGCTAATATATATAAAAAAAGTTTAATGAGGAATTTTTTTGGCTGCTCAGCGTCTCATGTTAGGATTAATAAGGGGTGGCAGTAAGAGTTACTGTCAGTCAATAAATTGTCACACCTCTCCTTCAAGCGGTACAGAGTTTTATTTTCAACAGAGAGGCTGTGAGACAAAAGTATTAGACTTGTCACTAGTCACACGTTGTGCGACTGACCTTGCTTGAGAAGGTTGGGACCTCTTGCAACGTGTTTTTGTTCTAGGATTGATTAAGTGCCTTTCAAGTACTGTAATTACAGTAGGATTGTACTAAGCCCCTTGTCAGAGTGAAACTGGAGCCAAATTTCACCAAATCACAGAGGTTGTAAGGGGCCTCTGAAGATCTAGTCCAGATCATCTAATCTAACTCATGCAGGGTCGGCTAGAGCAAACTGCCCAGGATGGTGTCCAGCTGGGTTCTGAATGGGTTCTCCATCTTCAAGGATGGAGACTCCACAACCTCTCTGGGCAACCTGTTCCACTCTTTGACCATCCTCACAGTAAAAAAGATTTCTTATGATTAAGTGGAATTTCTGTATTTCAGTCTGTGCCCATTGCCTCTTTTCCTGTCACTGGGCACTACTGAGGGGAACCTGGCTCTATCTTCTTTAATCCCTTCCRTCAGGTGTTTACACATTTTGATAAAATCCCCTGAGCCTTCTCTTCTCCAGGCTGAACGGTCCTGGCTCTGTCAGCCTTTCCYAGTAATTTATATGCTCCAATCTTTGTGGCCCTTTGCTGGACTTGCTCCAGAAAATCCACATCTCTCTTGTACGGGGGAGCCCAGAACTGGACACAGCACTCCAGACGTGATTCACCAGTACTAAGTGGAGGGGAAGGATCAGCTCCCTTGACCTGCTGGCAATGCTTTTGTTAATGCAGCCCAGGGGGCTGTTGGCCTTCTTTGCTATGAAGGTACATTGCTGACTCATGTTCAACACAGTGTCCTCTAGGACCCCAGATCCTTTTCTGCCAAGCTAATTTCCAGTCAGTTGGCCTCGAGCTTGTACTGCTGTATGAGGTTATTCCTCCCCTGGAGCAGGACTTGGTGCTTCCCTTTGCTAAACTTCAAGTTCCTCTCTGCACATTTTTACCACCTGTCAAAGTCTCTCTGAATGGCAGTGCAAACGTCTGAAATATCAGCCACTCCTCCCAGTTCTGTATCATCTGCAAATCTGATGAAGATGCACACCGTCCCATCATCCAGGTCATTTATGAAGAGGTTAAACAACATTGATCTCTGTGGCACACGATTAGTGACCAGCCACCAGCTAGACTTCACACTGCTGATCACAACTCTCTTAATCCAACAGTTCAGCCAGTTTTCAACCCAACTCACTGTCCTCACTTGTCTAGTCTGTACTTCATCAGTTTGTCAATGAGGATTTTACTAGAGACAGTGTTGAAAACCTTATTAAAGTCAAAAAAACCAACATTCACCACTTTTCCCATGTTCATCAAGCTGGTAATCTCATTGTAGATAGCTAGCAGGTTGGTCAAGCATGATTTTCCCTTGATAAATCAATGCTGGTTACTCCCAGTCACCTTCCTGTCCTTTACATGTTTAGGAGGAGCTTACCAGATTATTTGCTCCATCACCTTTCCTTGGCCTGAAGTGAGGTTGACTGTCCTATAGGTCTCTGGGTCCTCTTTCCTGAAGACGGAAGTAACATTTATTTTCTTCCAATCCTCAGAAACGTTTTCTAGTCACCATGGCCTTTTCAAGATAATTGAGAAAGGCCTTGCAGTGACATCATCCTGCTCCTTCAGCACTTGTAGGTGCATCCCGTGAAGTCTGATGGATTTGTGTGCCCAATTTGTTTAAATGTTCCCTAACTTGATCCACCTCCACTAAGGGTAGGTCTTCATTGCTCCAAACTTCCCCTGTAATCTTAGGGACCTGGAATTCCTGAAAGCAAATCTTACCAGTAAAAGCTTTCTTTTGTCATCAGGGCTCCTGCCCCATTCAGAGTATGTAGTATATTTATATATTTGGTAATATATTAGTTTCCGCCAAAAATGCTTGGTTTCTGGGCTAGAAAAGTTCCTTTTGCTCAAGGAAATATGGACTTTTCTGAACAGATACACATAATTCTTGATTTGGATTCTTGATCAGTTCATAGAATCACAGAAACAGTAAGGTTGGAAGGGACCTCTAAAGATCAGCTCATCATTTCTTGACGGCTTGTGTTCAAGCCATCAGCATTCTGAAAGTAATTCAGAATATTCTAGGAGCAGATGACCAGAGTTATGTCTGACTTTAAGCTCTTTTTTGATATTTCCTATGATCTTATTAGAGTGTCTTTCCTTGATAACTTTCTACAGCTCTGGTTAAATCCTATTTTTTGTGATGCAGAGGGAGATTCACTTAATCACCTACATTCAGTTACAGTCTCTTTTTAATCTTTTTTTTTTCTTAGATGATTTATAATCCCTGCTCTTTAATGTGACATTACAGGATACTGAATAATAACTCTTCCTTTGTGCTGCTCTTTCCTTGGAGGAGTTTATAGAAGATCATGAATCTGTAGGATTGAACCTATACTTCTGATCCTCACTGCATCAGCCAAGGTTACTCGCTAGGGCTAGAGTGGTTAAATTACACCATTTTTTGTAGCTAATGTAACAGTGTAGCTAATGTTCTCAGAAAATGAGCTACTTATCTCTGTCACCTCTGGTTGGTCTTGAATGTATGTATATGGATATAAACTAGAAAGTCTAAACTGTTCTGAAACTATGGCATGAGACACCTTTGGGGGACATCTTTATTTGTTTTATGTCTTAAAATATTCTTTTTCCTCATGTTATGCTAGAGTAGATTTCACTGCATATCCTAAAGTAATGTACGATGACATTCTGATTTTTCTTGCAGCAAGTTAAATATTTTGATGAAATCTATTAGCAATTCTTCATTGTATCTGTTTTTATTCTCAGATTATTTTGATTTAATCTGATTTCAACTTTTGCATGTAGATAATGGTTTGAGGAGGAATTTAACTTCATGTTTTAGTACTTTTTTTCTTTAATTTGCAAAAGTAGCCATTACAGAGTTTTATTAAAATATACTAACAGTGTGACTGGCATTTTTCAAGGCACAAAAATAAAAAAATCCTATGTTTTAATAGTTTATGATCAAGCAGAAATGCTTTAATTAATTCTGAAATAATTAAATTAATGTTAAATCAGTGTTTTGATTCTCTACCCTCTATTCGGGTTCTCCCAACTGAAATCCTACGTTTCATTCCCGTAGTTTAAAACTCATGCTAATAATCCACTAAAGGGGTAGATCGTGTGTCCTTTTACATTTCTATTGGTGTACTGAATGGGAGGGGTCACTTTTGAATTGGGCTGTTTTGAGGCAGAGATGATTTCTGCAGCCTGATTATAACTGCAATACTAGACTTTGACCACTAAGTGTCAGACACTGAATAAGCTTTTGACATCGAGTGTGTTTAGCCTTTTCGCTTGATCCCGCAGCAATGTTAAAAGAAAAAATTATGTCAGATCTTCCTGGCCCTGGTTTAACTCGAAGGAGCTCCTCAGAATCTAATAGATCAAATTCCATCTCTGACACTGAAAAAGAAAAAAACTGAACTTGTAGAAATGGAAATTTTCAACAACACGTGTACCACAAAAGAACTGTGTCTTGTTATGCAATTTACTGGTGGCATAGCATAAACTGGCTGGTAAATTAAGAAAGAGGCATTTGTATTTCATTGACAAGAAGTTATGAAGGAAGTTCAAATGGTGTTCTTGGTGCTGCTGTTATGCTGTTCTTTTTTTCCTTGAGAGCAGAAAATAATAGACAAGACCTGAGACTATTTCTTAGGATTATTCTGGGACTGTGAGATGAGGGAACCCTATCCTGTTTGGTGACTGTCTCTGTTATTCCCTGAGGATATTCATTTGTGCTGGAAAGGCTTGTTGGGGTTTGAAGAGCTCTCTTATTGGAGATGTAATTTAAACAAGCTGTAAGTTCTTTGCTGGCACGTGCCCTTTTTTCCATACTTTCAGCTTTTGCAGCTACACAGACAAAACATTGAAGTGTGGCCTGTTCAAAAGTCTGTTAATATGAAAAGACACAGTTATAGCAGTCACTACTGCATTTCAGGAAAACTAAGGAAWGGTGCTTAAACAACAAGGTGGGATCTCTATCTCTGTTACAGAGCTAAATTTCCATGCTGCATGAGTCAAACACATCAAAATTGTCTTCTCTTTGCTATATCATGTTGTATAATGCTAAATACTCTGGAAAATCATCTATCTCAAACTGCGTTAAAGGACGAGCAACTAAAGTGGACCCTAATATCTCTGTGCTTCAGCTTCCCTTCAGTGAAGTATCCTTGTCCTCAGCTCAGGGCCATATGATGAGGCAAATTCATAACTTTGGATCACTTGTTGTGAAATGACRTCATCACAGAAACTTCCAGGAGGTAATGAATAACTTTATACYTGGTAAAAGATTAGGCTGTGGCACTGCAAATAATATCTGAGCCATACTTTAAAAGAAAGCACACAGAAAAATTCAGTAAGAGTATGTACATCAGCTATCCTGCACATTGGGAAGGCCTGAGATGCAATATTACGGCCTGTCACTATATGTGCTTGTGTAGTAGAATATTTCATTTCACAGTGCCTACACATAAAATGACTGGATGAAATTTGGACAGGTAGCTTTCTTCCTTGGAGTGCTTGTATTTTCAAGCTTTAATTTTCTTTTAACGTGATTTTTAATCTCACAACCTGGTTGTGAGATGAGAGCTTCTGCCTTCCTAACAGTTGAGTGTTAGCTGATTTACTGTCCAGTGAGTACAAATGCTTTTAACAAAACTCTTTTCTGCAGGGATCTCTCTGCCTTTCTTCTTTTCCTCATCTATCAAACACTAGATGAGGCTGTTCTAGAATTGCAGACTTTCAATTTTAACYTGGTTTATGCAGTGCTTTCATCACATTTTGGCTTATTGTCAATTTGATCACTTATAAAATTGCCTACTAAGGCAAACTGCTTCCAAGAAGTATGAATAAGATAGCATTATGAGACTCTAATAACAAAAATCTAAAGTTCTAATTCAAGAAGAATTAGCCTGACCTGGTATTGGAACACTGTGACAAATAATAAAACTTAAAGTCATTTTAGTGAGTTTATGAATTTTAGGGCCACAGGCTTGGAGGAGAGGAGAGGAGAGAGATGCTGTTGGACTGCAGGTCTATTTTTGTGGCAGGAAGGGTTTTCCAATCAGTTGGCCCCTAGCTGGAGGCTCAGTGTACTTTCATTAGGGCTCTCTTGTGGCTTCCTGCTCTATAAAGGAGCATACATTTTGWCTTGATACACTTTGTAAAAAATCTACTTGTCAGTGCACAATAGAGTACAAAACAACCTGTGCAATCTGCAAAAGAGGCTGACCCTGCTGTTGCACTGCACTATCTAGYTTCTTTCTCCTAGACAGAGAGGAGAGTTGAAGCAAACCATAAGTCTTAAAACTGACAGATTGATCAACTGGGCAGTGGAAATTTGAATTACATGAACAGGGCCTTACTGGAGAAAGCCTTGCCTGCTAGCCCATCTTCTGACTGGGGTGATGCTACAGCTCATGCATCTCTGCTGGCTGCAGTGGGTGCAATAGGAAAGAGAAACAGTGATCTAAGGGTAAAGTTAAATTACAAAGATTTCTGTAGGTCAAAATCAGTGTCTGAAAATGAATTACAATGCTTGATGGCACAGGATCAGGTCTGTTTTCAGCAGTGGGTCATATAGTTAACAACATAAAAGTTTCATTTTTTTTCCTGGTTGGGCTAAGCAGAGCATGCATACGGATGGCTTCTGGTTCTGATTCACCTACTGTTTCCATTGAAATTTAGCTCAGGATTGTCATGTAGCCCAGAAAAGATGATTCAGACCACTGTCCAGAGGGTGGCACACTTATACCAGTGGTGGGCAAAATCTCCCTCTGCACCCCCTCACCATCCTTTAAAGATCACACAGGATGTGAAGTTCTGCTGCTCTCTGCAGTGTTGCCTGTGTGAGAGGAGATAGTCAGCCCTTTGGAGGGAGGAGAATGTAAATAGCTGAAGGAGTGAGTACAATAAGCTCTAATCAATTTAATCAAGAGACTGCTGGTCTCTGTGGACTACTTCTAAGAG
Source organism: Rhea americana (assembly GCF_003343005.1). Classification (NCBI taxonomy): domain Eukaryota; kingdom Metazoa; phylum Chordata; class Aves; order Rheiformes; family Rheidae; genus Rhea; species Rhea americana. The sequence goes on from NW_028186523.1 coordinate 624,242, forward strand.
GTCTCAAAGGAGAACTTAAAAAGGTAGGTTTATTGCCTGGAGGCTTGACAGAAGTCTGCATCTCCTCTTGAAAAGCATGAGTCACAAAAGATGAGAATTACTACATCTAAACCACAGATGAAGGGTTTGGTGGAGGAATCATTGGAAAAAAGATTACAAACTATTATGCAAGAGGACAAGCTCAGAGAGCTCCCTACTGGCCTTAAAATAGCTACRAAGATGTTTTTCAGTGTTAGAGTAACTGTGAAAAGCATAACAGTGATGTTGAACTACTCATACTTTTTGCCTTGTAGCATGCGAAAAGCCTTGTAAATCTCTGATACTTTGGCACTATGGATTGCAGAAATGCTCCTTGTAACAGCAAGAATTACACCGAATAATGTTTGGTCTGCAGTGAATCCGCTAGGCATGGTTAGCCCTGTTTTATAGGTCAGTAGCCGAGTAAAGGAGCTAAAGTGGTCTCCTCTGAGACGATACAGAAGGTCAGCTGGCAGCTATAGGAAAGAAGGCAGGAAATTTGTCTCATAATCCTCTTTGCCCCTGTCACGAGGTCTCACAGCTGTGCAATGCCTGCATGCACAAAGGCAGGGACAAAATGATGATATACATATGGTGTGTCTAACCTACCCAGGTGGCTGCCCAGCGCAGGCGTGTGCAGTGACTTCACTGAACCGTGTGACACGGCAGGGTAGGTAAGCAATGGTGCAAATGACAGAGGCCAATGCAGTGGGAGGGATCAAGTCTGAAGGGGCACGAGGGTGAGTCCAGCAGGCCTTCCTCCCAGGGCCTCTCTGGTAAAAAGACTGGAGGTCCAATCTGACAAATGCATAGGAAAATACTCTAGAATATTATATACTATAGCCTACRGACTCTGCACATGGGGCACAGGACACAGCTACATCCTTAGAGGGTCCCAGAACAGAAGATGGGTGCAAAGAATTGAGAAGTGTCCAGCCTAAGTCTGCTCCCAACTCATCTCCCTTGTCCTCCCTCCAGCTCTCCCTCCCTGTCTCYGTGCGTTGTTGTGGCCACCCTGGATCTTCTGAATACCTCTGARTTGCTTCTGACTTTTGAGTTGCTTTTCTCTCACAAAGTGATGTTCAGCAGATCAGAGCTACATTTCCCTTCAAGCCCATCTCCTTCAGCAAAAAAATTTTGCATCTCGCTACAGTGTGCTAACCTAGAACTACTTTGGAAATTGTTTCCTCATCTTGTGAAGGTTTTTGACATTTTTCAAAGTTTAAAACAGGATGAGAAGTTGTACTTCTTAAAGTTTTGCCAACTCCCATTCAATCTCCTCAACCAGTCAAAAAACCTACCCAGAAAGACAAACAAAAGCAACAATGTCAGGTCAATTAAAATGTGTTTTGATGTTGATTTTTTAAAACTATTTAACACTTCCTGGTGTAAATAAAATTAAGTTCCCAAATGAAAAGATGTCTTCAACACAGGAATAAGATGATTTGGTGCTAAGTGTAAAAATAGAATCTTAGAACGCTTTCAAGACTAGAAGTCTTTCTGACATCAGAAGACTTATAAAACTAATTGAGTTTCATTTTTTGCTATTCAATATTTTATAATCAAAAATAATTTTTTTAGTAGTCTCTCAGCCACCACATTTAACAGCCAGTACCAGTTTTTCCTACTAGTAAGTCTTACTGCAGAAGATGAGATATCACATGGCAAGAAAATGAGGACTGATGTATATTCTGGGTCAAAAGGGTTTTTATTAATAAATAATATAATTGTTATTTACCAAGATTATCAAAATATGATTCCTATTTACAGCATATCCTTCCAGTTTCCATTATATAGCCCAAACCTCAGCAAAGATAACATGTAGAGATACCGCAAAGAGGAATGATCAACCAGACAGGATAGGACAAAAATGGCTTATTTTGCGATCCGTTAATTTGAATGGAAAAATATCTATTTTGGATTGAAATCTAATCAAGTGTTTTAGACAGTTCTGTTTGGAAAGGACAGATGATTTTCACTTTGAATTGCTTCACTTCAAAATCTCTGCCAAATCATCCCGCTGGCAAGACGTTGCCACCTGGCAGTTTTGAACGGTTGCTGGGGGTGGTTGCAAGCGAAAATTTGCCAGACTGAGGGGGCTAGTTTTAAAGAACTTGGCCTATGCTATTTCTTCACACCGTAATGCCCTTAAGTCACTACAAGCCAGACAGATTCCTGCACATGTATCAGGAGAGATGTGTAGCTTTGAAGTTAGCAAGGATGCTCTTGTATTAGCAATTTTGGTCATCAGAAAGTAACACGGAAAATGGAGGAGATATTTACAGGGCTCCTTGCTTTTTGCCTGCAAGATTGCACTTCAGAAATATTTGTTTACTGAGAGGCAGAGRTTGTGCATAGCTACCTTTAATTTGTGTGTAGCAATTACACTTTTCCTGCTTATACTGGATTCCTCTTGCATCTGATGATAATGGAGTGCTCCAAGTCCCCAGAAGAAGCTGCTTAGCAGATGAGCTGTATGTATTGTTTACTAACAGTTTTTTTGGTTTTGTCCACCAAAGTCCAGGACCATTTGTGACACACAAAATACATTCTTGTTTTGTGCACAGAAGACCTACAAAGAGGTTTCCCATCAGAAAAAAACATTGTTCGTGTTTAGATTAATTTGTATGCTTAGAAGATGTCTGTTCTTTAGAGAAGCCTTGACTAGTTTTAAATTAAGCTGAAGCAGATGAACAGTTTGTACCAACTCTCCCATATAGATGTAGTTTTACTGTAAGTGTAAAGCAGAAAGTCCAACGAGCTGAGTGGCTATGGAGACTGAATGAGCTCTTCGTGATAACTTCAAAGTAGGATCAGAACATATTGCCAAGGGGCAATGCTAAAAATGGCAGTGCAGTTACACTCTGGACTGTACCTTTCACAAACATGAGTATGTAAACATGAGCTATATTATTTTTTGATTAGTGGTACAATCTTAGATATAAATGTGAAATCTTTTGGTTTTRTATACTGACAGATATTAACATGACAGTATAAACACTGGAAGAATTAGAAGATTGGAAATAAAGACTGGAATTGCATAAGACTGTAGATCTAGCTTAATCTATTGCTATAGGTACATATTTACCCTCTATAGACAGAGATATTTATTGCATATACTTAAATAAAACTAACTTTATAAACATTTCAGAAAAGACTTCTTGTCTTTGTCATGCATTTTAATCTCATATGACCCTTAATCCTTCTCTGTTCTTCATTGTTTAGGAGAAGGGAACAATAGCAGGGATAAATATGAATAACAAATTATTCTAGAAATAGCCCAGTAATACCAGTGGGATTATTTTGACAGAGATTACTGCTCAACTTAATTTAATGATGTCTTGACCTGGTCAACTAAAACTAAAGAGACAATTTGGGAAGTGAAGTAATATTTAGTATAAGGGAGAGTAGCAGATACTGATCATTAGTAAGAATATGTGTACTCTCTGCATTGTTTCAACCAGATAAACAGCCTTGGGTGCTGTCCAATCAGTTGATTACGGAGCTAACTTCACAGTGACTTTGGGTGGCCTACAAATACAATCAAACTTTTACTAGCACTCTACCTGTTATAYAATATACTCTGCATTAAGTATGCATTTTACTATGTGCTTTTCATTCAGAAACATCTCAATTTATGTRTAATATATATATAAATATATATACATGTATAACCCTTACTGAAAAAAAGTGCACTTCCAAGTCAGAAGTAGGAAGGATRCAAAAYTGCCATATAAGAGTAAGAGACTTCACAGTGGAAGCAATAAACAGTATTAAAGCAAAACTTGCCATTGCTTTAATGCAGGATATGGAGCCTTCCCTTTGTCTCCYGGATAAAGAATTTAATGCACAGCCTTTAAACATGTGTTAGAGCCAAAGTGGGATGTCAAGACCACCCCTGAGGCATATAAGCCTGAAATTAATTCTGRAAAAAATACTTGCCAACCTGCTACCGAGCAAATCCTGGAGCTGCCTCTCTGTATCTGATGAGGGCCACCGCTGTTCTCTCAGTCATGCCTAACTTTTTAAGGTGTTTAGTAAATAGATTTTGTTCCCTGAAAGAAAATTGCACTCTGAGAGGATCAGATTTCTTTCAAAATGGAACTGACAGTTGCTTTCTTTTAAAGTGGTGGTCATGACACTTGCCTTTTTTATAATAGACTCATGGTGGGAGAACATACACAGAAAGTAGGAGAGCCAGATTCATGTCTGTTCTTGGTAGGATACATGCTTACTACCCCTACAAAAATACCATAACCAATGACTTCTTACTCCTGCTTACTTATATGCTGTCTTTCTGGCTCACTGATTTTTTATTTCCCTTTTCTTTGCACGGTGGAACAGATTCAACTGGAGCAATGAAAAGATATGGAAGCAGCTTTTCTTGCAGATCTGATTTATTCAGGTGCCTACAAAATGTATTCACATGAGCTGTATAGGCTAAGAGAAAYTCTGGAATGATATTGCAAAGACTGAGAAGAGTACTGTCATGATCTGAAGATGGCTGTATTGTTTATGAATACTTGTTTCTTAAGAAATAAAGAGTTGCTTTTTCAGGCTGTGTTGCTTGGAGACAGAACCAGGTTACACTCTTGGTCATATTTTTTCAGCCTCTTGTATATTACCATTATTTACCTTTCATTCTGTTTTGAGGGCTTTGTTTATATGTTCCTCAAAGACTTCTGAATAAGTGACTTTTTTGCCTAGCATCAGCCTGTTCATAAGTTACTGGCATGTGGTTGTCCATGTCTTTGCAATTTTTGTAAGGTGTATTTACCTGTACCATCTTTCTAAACACTGCACAGAAACAYGTAGAGTGGAGAGAGAAGAGGGATGAGATGGTTGATATGCTGTAGRGCCACAATGGCACACAAAGGCATTCTTAGTTGTATATCCATTGCGAACATTCCCAGTGAAAGGGCCTACGTACCACTGATTAGGAAGTCCCTTCATTGCAGGACATTCTTTCCTTTGCAAATACGTAGACTTGATAAAGCTCCCACACACTAAATAATGAGCTGACACAAAATGCCAGCTAATAGATTCATTTATGAGTGGAGAAGGAAACAGAATCTGCATGCTTAACCTTTGTAAAGGAAGTGCACTTTAAATGGCTTGACTGACACCTCTTTAAACTCACCTAGAAGATCTGGGGGCTTTATCGCATTCCCTGTGTGGATCCTTTGCACTTCTGGGCAGAACCTCAGCATGTATGACGCTGAGGCCTGCTATTTGTGTATTACTGAAAGTTCTTTCAAAACTGCTGTGACAAGTAGAACAGCACCATTATAAAGCAAGAATTTTGGGAAATGTGCTTTTGGAACTTTTTAGGAAGGAGGAGGAGAGACCATCTGTTTTGCTTGTCACAATTCTTGTTTGTTTAAGATGTGAATTGCCAGAAATGTGGAAAGATTGGGTACAACGACAAGTGATAGAGTAATTTTCACACTGGACTTATGGGAAGCATGTGTTGTCCATCTGTGTGATTCTCATTTTATGCAAATTTAGGAAATATAGTCTTATGTCTAATTGTTCAAAGGAACTTCTAAACATTCAAATGGAGGGAAGATATGCCATATCATCAATAGACCTTCCTTTGGCTCTGTAACATGCCAGTGCAGAATGCTGCTGACTTGAAACTGCAAATCATAATAAACACTTATATTTAGAATCTAATAAAATAATGTTTCAGGGCCCCAAAATCACTTCAAATCCATGCATATGTTTTCTTGGACATTGAACAGGATACCAAAATTTTCCTGACCCTCCTGAGCAGGTGTTACCAACCTGCACACTGATTCCTGCTGGTTCATGATAATAGAGGAATATTAAGAGATGCTGATGTGATTCTTTGTTCTAAAAAAACATACAGCTATGGGTATTTGAGACATATAGAAGGAGCTATACATTATCTGAGCTTCTATGAGGAAGCTTTGACTTAAGATTTGTGTTGGGGGGAAAGTGTTTATTTGCCTCCTTAAAAAAAAATCATACTCCGCAGAATGTGATGGAAGTTTTACCTGGAGCATATTGCCTTTCTTCAGACTAGTGAAGATGACACCTTCTTTTATATAAGTATTTTGAGTTGTGTAAGTGAGTAGCTCCCAAAAGACACAAATTATTTTTCTTTTTTTCCAGTTCACAATTTRTCTATGAGCCACAAATGGGTTCTGCATTTTTTGACTCAATGTGGCATATGAAAATTTGACTGACAATAATTTTTAATTTCACTGTCACTGAAGTGCAAGTATTCCCAATTTAAAATATACTTTTGGAGAATGATTTTGAGGTTAGGAATGCTTCAATGTTTCAACCATTATGAAAAGAAAGACAGAAGGGATCCAAATGCAGTGAAAATGAGATTCAGTTTGGAATTCTTTTTGGAAGCTCCCAAGAAATGTTTTCACTTATTGCTGATTCCTTAAATGGTACAATGCCAGCAGTGTCAAAGATATAGGTTTGTGCCATGTCAGTTACTGAACCCTCCCTAGTCAACTCCTGTGGTTCTGCATTCAAGCTTGCTTTCTTTTTCTTTCTTCTTCTTCTTCTTCTTTTTTTTTTTTTTTTTTTTTTNTTTTACCTCATTTCTTCTATCCCTTGTTGCTCTTTGAATGATTTCAAGGGAATTCCCATTGGTGACTTCAAAAATATTCTATTTTACAGCATGATGTGTTGTCAAGGCAGAAACTGGAAAAAAAGGAAAAAAAGACTGTTAATAAACAATAAAATAATAATAATTGATAAAAAATCAAGAGGAAATATAATTACAATACCAATCTTGTCTCCTAACAATCTGGGCAGTTTTTGAGGGGAGCTAAGTGAGATTGTGAGCAGAATGGAAATTTTGTCTGCATGGGAGGCCAGAGGTGCTCAATTTTGTAATGGTTCAGACTGAAAGACCATCTCTGTATAAACTTTTGAAGTACTTGTTAAAACAGGACCTTGGGTTTTGTCTGGGGCAAGAGCACTGCTATAGTAAAACTAAAGCTTTTAGCTGTGTGAAGCTAAAACAAGCTAGGAGAAATGGGTTACTGAAGGGAAGGAAGGGAGCAACACATCCAAAAAAAATTAGAAATTAAGCAACCTCCTAGCTTGCTGCAGGTGTTACACAAAGAAGAGGGAAGCAGAAGGGTCAAATCCATGAAGAAAAGTTGAGTCTTGTGTATACAACCGAACAAGAGGAGATCAGCAAGGCAGAGGTAAAAATCCACGTTACTAAGAGAATATGCCCTTTGCAATTTTCTCTTGAATAAGAGAGAACAAGCAGTAGACCAGAGCAGTCCATCTGGCTAGGGAGAGATTGGAAAGAAGGTGGAAGGAAAGGAGCACTGGACCAGGTTGCCCAGAGAGGTTGTGGAGTCTCCTTCTCTGGAGATCTTCAAGGCCCGCCTGGATGCAACCCTGTCTAACATAGAATCATAGAATCATAGAATCAGTAAGGTTGGAAGGGACCTCTGGAGATCATCTAGTCCATGCTCAGCAGGGTCACCTGCAACATGTTAGACAGAGTTGCATCCAGGCAGACCTTAAAGATCTCCAGAGGAGACTCCACAACCTCTCTGGGCAACCTGGTCCAGTGCTCCATCACTCTCACAGTGAAGAAATTCCCCCTCACGGTCAGGCGGAACTTCCTGTGCTTCAATTTCTGCCCATTGCCTCTTGTCCTGTCACACGGGACAACTGAAAAGAGTTTGTCCCCGTCCCCTTGACACCCTCCCTTCAGGTACTTCTACACATTGCTCTAGGTGACCCTGCTGAGTGGGGAGGTTGGACTAGATGATCTCCAGAGGTCCCTTCCAACCTTACTGATTCTATGATTCTATGACTTCTTCTGGGTGATGGGACTACCTAATGTGTAGGTTAGCCGGCTTTAAGGAAGTAGAGTCTAGAGAAATGTTTCAAGACTCTTTTGGTGGAAATATCAAGGTGTTCTTTGTGTGCGGTGGTCATCAAAGATGAAAGGGAGCTGCTGGGGCAGCATAGCAAGAAGGATGCTCCTGTGCAAACTAAAATGGGTGGACTCAAATGAGAGGCACTATAGTCTCATGATGTGAAAGAATGCTTTCTGTGTGTATGTTAGAAGCTAAGGTCTGTGGCAGCCTTTTACTGCAGTGCATCTTTCATCTAGAGGGAAGATTGATCTAGACTTAGGGACTCAGCTCAGGAAATGGGAGTCATGTTTTCTGTTTCTTCTGTTGCATCTCCAAAGTGTTACATTGATAAGTATATTAAAGATTGTGAGATGCTTGGATATATGTAATTGAAGCTATAAATAATAAGTAATAAGTGAATATAGTGCAAYTGACTGATTAAAAAATTTAAATGCAACCATAGAGTATATTTTACATATAGCAAGTATATACCAGTGCCAGCAGTAGCAGCTCTATAACTCAGATTTTTTTCCTCTTATCAATATATACAAAATATTAAAAAATACAGATACTTAAATATGATTCTGTAAATTCTCAGTTTCCAGCAGTTTTCACTGAGAATACCTTTACCTCACTTAATACCTTTAAGATAAATAAGATAGCCACTTTGCAACAAGGAATGGCTTATTCATGTCTTTGGACGCTCAAGCCTTTGCATTTGAAGGAGGAGTGAACTAGCAGTACTAGTTCTGTTTCCTACTTCTTTGAAATATATAAGAATGTTTAAACTGCAGATGAAGCACTGAAAAAATGCATTTTTGTTTGATGCTTTCATAATAAATTACCTTATTTATGCAAAACAAACATGGAATTTGTGATATTTGAATAATCACCTTGTAGCTGTTGTAGCCCCCCCCCCCGTTTTTTTTCCTGCATGTTCTGATCAAATGATCTTGAGCAAAATGTTGCTATGTTACTGCTTCTTCTTTGGGTTTGTCTGCATTGCACAACACTTGTCTTCAGTAGGACTAATTATTTCTAAAGCTGCAGCACCATGCTAATGTAACACTGCAATATGCTGTATAGATGTGTCCTAAGTGAGTTAGCTGAGGTATCTCTGCAGTGTAAACTGATCTAAGAGAATATTAGGAAGAGTTACGTCTCCTCTATTTCATACCGCAAATATTGTGGAAAATGCAACAACTTCAGAAATTCTTGCATGTTGCCGGAGGTGGTTTCAGTTTTCGCACCAGAAGTAATTTAATTTCAGCATTTAAAACCCCAAAAGCTCCAACATATTGCTAACGTGCAAAAATTCCATGTGTGCTAAAAAACAACAGCATATGGTTGGGGTGGTGTGTGACCAAAATGAACATAGTTATCACATTGTGAACTTTCTTTTTACAGACTTGATTAAATAAGTGAGGAGGGGGCATCTAGGACAAGAACCTGGAATCCTCCTCAATTCTGCCTTTTCGAATATTGTGTGGTTAACTGAAAGCTTCATCTTGCATAAACTGCAGCTTAAAATAGGAGCCTGACATTTCATCTGAACATGAAAAACATACACAAAAAAAAAGGTAAAAAGAAGTCAAGATGTCTCTGGGGTGAACTATTCGAGGAGAATGTTATAGCACAAGTTGAAGGTGAACTTCAACTCTCTCTGTTTCCTAGTAGAGAATAGATGGATTGAGATCATTGACTTTTTATATATAATCCATTGCCTGGGCTTGAACTGACAGAACCAGTTTTAAGTGGTCTCTTTTGTTGGGATGTTATGTTTCAGGATGTTTAAAACCAGCATAGTTTGGTGCTGAGTTAATTGTGAGAACAGACAAATTAGTCAAATGTGACAGWCAGTGATGGTGACGGTCAGTTTTGAGTGTCTACCTTAAGAGTCTTCTTTTTTTCCTGAAGGGCCCACAGGTGCTAAAGACCTTGAAAGGTGCTCCTACAATAATATCTAATATCTAAAAGCTGAGTAACCCAAAGTCAGAAATACTTCTGGAAACTTAGGCCTAGACTTACCTTTCTGAATCCCTACTGTTGAGACTGAAGCCCTCTGAAATAATAGTAATAATAACAACAACAACAGTAACGACAACAGCAACAAGCTTAGTGGACTAATATTAATATATARTTTTGTGTGACTGTTTAGCCAAATCTACTCACCAGAATATACTGCTCTCAGGTCCTTGTTAGAGTAGGCAGTYTGCTAAGTTTGGTTTACTCTTACTTGCTTTTTATATGCTCTTCTGGCTGTAAGTATATCTGGAGAAGCAGAATTCTTATTTTCTGACACATCACTTGCTATTCTATCTGCTGCTTAGCTGTGAGTATGACAGGAGGCTAACTTTGCCAGGTAGGGTGAAGGTAGCCTTGCAAGCTGCTTTACTGTCAGGGTCTTGGCTATCTGTATGACCAACTTTGTTTTCCTGTGGGCATCCAGGGAAGATGTCTTGTACTCAAATTTTTGATTTCTGCTGCAGAGGTCAAACACTATCACAGAGCTAGTGAGATAAAGCATGCAAAATGTGCCTTTGTTTTCTGCATGAGGGTCTCTCAGGTTATTAAAAGTAAAAAAATGGTAGTTTAACTTCAAATAGCTGATGATTTCCCTGAGCTCCTCTGGTTGCTAATAACCAACATTTTCACATCTTGTATTGTTCCTCTAGTCTTCTCAAGCGAATGCTCATCCTTGGGCAGTATTAATGACTGTACAACATTACAAGAATTTGGTCCACTTCTCTTTATGTACAAAGCAGGTTTTACAAACAACAAAATAACATTGCAAATTAAAGAATATTCTTCCAGTTTCAGAGCTAAGTACTGGAAATGACCATGGATGTGTTCGCTGCTTTGGAAAAAYTTTGAATATAAAGCAGGGTTTTACTTAGAAAAGCCATTACTTGTGCTAATTATGGTGGCCAAGATAAAGTATATATTTCAGAATAAAACTCAGGTTGCTTTGTTGAACAATTGGGTTTGTCAACATGTGACAAAGCCTTCATATCTCCAGGGGAGGATCCAGTTGATGCAACCAAGTGTCAATCAGRATGGAGAGTTTCAGGAAGTGAACTCATGCGTACTCCAAGGTTGTCCAGATCAGATGAAGAAAGTGCCAAAAGAGGTCACCCTTCGTCACCAGCTGAGAGATGAGCTCTGTGTGAAAGACAGGACAGTTTGAAGGGCTCTGAATGGTGATCTCGGGAGATGTGTTCCTCAAGAGAAAGAGACATGCTTCATGTCCTTGTACAGTCATTTGAGCAACTTGACGTGAAAATACTAAATAAAACATACAGAAACCCCAAGAGGGCATTTCATGAAGGATCTCGAATGGGAATTATCCAGCCTTTTAGCAGGTGTAGGACCCTGCCTGAAAGTGGCATCGTAGATGTCTCCTGAGCTTTCCCAGTAAGCCAGTAATGGATCTGCAGATCTGCCAYATAGTCTGTCATAGGTTGTCAGCCACGGCTGGGAGGAGGGAAGGCAGCTGCTTTTGTTCCCGTGTCAAGCATGCAGAGAAGGGGCTCCTAAGTAGATAATTCAAGAGGAAACAGCTGCTGAGTTCTCAGTTTTCCATGACTCTCTAATTTTGCCTTCTCTCAATGTATTTGCCTGCTACTGGATGAATACTGGCTGCTGACAGCCAGGCAAACAGAAGATGTTATAAAATTACTGTGAAGTGTGGCTATTTTGGTGTTTATGGAAGAAMAAGCTGAAAGGGTTTCCTGAGTGCATGGGGAAATGGACAGACAATTTTAAACTCCCGTAGAGTTTAAAATTAACTAAATAACTAACTTTATTGCCCTATTCCTGATTTTTAAATAAAACTCAGTATTACGATCTCTTGGGCTTTTGGAGGCTTTTTTTCTTTAAAAAGCCCCAGCTCCTGATATCACATGAATATAAGAGAATCTAGTATTTCATTTAAAAGTAAATAATCAGCTGAACTGTGGTTTGAAAATGTAAATCCTACCTACAAAATCCCAGACAACTGATAAACTAGAGTCCGTGATTAATGTCTCATTACTTTTAAACTTATCTCAGGAGCCTGGCTTACAGGTTTGAGGCATTTTTGATTGACTTTATTTTGATTTCTGTATCACTCATCATACTATGAAAGTGTTCAAGAACTCCAGTAAGAAAAACTTGTCTTTGGAAGTTTGTCTGTATGAGAAACTAATAGGCATAGCCAGAGCTGTATAAATACGTCATTACACCCTTGCAGATAAGCTCTTTTTATTACTATTGCCTACTCTCATACTTCCATCTGAAGTATCTTGTACTTCAGCCCTGGGTCATATTAATTTGTATAATTGTTCTGAGCCTGATTGTCTCTGATTCTATAGTAGTTCTAGGGCTAGTAGCTAATCACATTGTCTAGCTGCTGAGTAAGATACTGGACTGTTTTGCCTTTGTCCCTTGCCACTTAGTTTCTAAGGGATGTTTGTGTGTATGTTTTCAGGGAGATAAAGGTTATTTTGGGGGTTTCCTTTGATTCTTGTAGACTTGCCTACATATCTTGTTTGCTGTGTGATTTTGGCTGCCACTGCAATTTTTTTCTCTCCCAGTGGTAAATGATTTCCGTTGATTTGAATAGAAATTATAGATGTAGATGTCCATGAGTTGTTGATACTTTCACACAGATTAGAACATGTAATTTAACTCTGTTACTTTCCCCTTTTTCCTTCTCCATCCTGTTCCTGCAGCATTAAGCAGGCAGGGGTTTCAGYTGGCTTTGAGAAGCTGTGATGTGCAAGGTGACTAGATAAACCTGGTCAGGAACTTGCACGAGCTGGGTGGACTTACAGAGCAAACTTAAACCACTTTAGTTCCCAAGAAATTCTTTTGCTTAAAACAGGGTGCCTGGGTGAGCCAGCTGTGCTTGGGCACTGTGCCCTGTTCAGCAGCAGCAGGGGAGTCTGGGGGGCAGAGGGGCGAGGAGGCAGCCCCACTCTCCCTGTGCAACCTTAGAAAGAGTGGGRTGGGACCGGCCCTGGGCTGAGGGCTCATCAAATTATATAGTAGAATTAATTGCATCAAGGGACATTATGAAGCTTTGCAAAAGGCTTGGTGGTGGGGGGTGCGCCTGTCTGTGCAGGGAAGCCGTGCTGTGCCGTACCGTGCCGTGCCGGTGTGACAGCGACGGTCACTAGATGGCACCATGCGACCGGRCTGGGAGAGGGGCCCGCGGCGCAGGGGAAGGAGGCACCGAGGCCGGGGACGCGCAGCCTCGGCTCCGGCGCGCCGCCGCTGCCCCTGCCTCGCACCTCCCCCAAAACCGAGCCGGCTACATTTAGTCATTCAGCTGTCTCTCTCTCTTTTTTTTTTTCTCCTTCTCTTTTTCTTTTTTCCTTTTCCTTTTCCTTTTTTCCTTTTCTCTTTCTCTTGTTCTTTCTCTTTCTCTTCTTTCTCTTTTCTTTCTCTTTTTCTTCACTGAGCAGCTCATTTCACGGGGCAGTCTGAAAGCTGAAAGTGTCCGAGAGCTAAACTTTCAGCCTTAGAATCAGCACTTAATACATTCACAGAAAGATTTCTCACTTCTCATTTAGGGAACCTCGCACACTAAATCTACTTCTGTTCGTCTCTATACTAGGACTTTCAACCCTATCTAGTAACTAATCTGTGCACACGGACGTTCACATCCATTGCTTCATGATGGGACATCACTTGTTATATCAGCTTTTTATGTCTAGATTATCTGAAAAAGAGCATGCAAACCCGTGAGCCTCTGTGCCTGTTTGATTCTAGGACAGTGTATCAAAAGCTTCCAGAAGCATAAAATCAATCTTCATTCTTCTACACATCCAACAGAAAGGTCACAGCATCTAGTTCAGGCTGCATTAGGCAATTTATTTAAGTATGATTCAGAGAATATAGAGTTAAAAGCCAAAGTGTGTGTTGTTAATTGTCAAAATATTCCCTTGCTTGCTACCAGCCTTCTGACAGGCCATGTGACAGGTGCCTCTGTCTAGCACTTTAGTCTGGATTAGGAGTTTTGATCTGAATTTACCATGCTTTGGTTCATACCACAGAGTGGACTCAGAGTGCATGAATGGGCTTTCTTTTGGATGAGAGTAGCACAGTCTCACGGAGGGAACACAGAAGACAYGCTCATGCACCAAATGCACATAGTGTGCTACAACTGCTGAGGTGCCAGACCACAGGAGAAGATTAGAGCTAGACTGATATAACTCTCCCCTAAAACATTCAGAGTGGATGCTGGAGTCTTGGCTCYAGCTGTCTCACTCCTATCAGGCTGTGATATCCATTAATTTAAATATTACCAAACCAGATCATGTTAAATTCACTGTGGAGTTAACCAGGAAAGATCCTTAGGGAGAACCAAAAGCCTCTAATGTAAACATCTGCATTTTCCTCAAGTGGGTGATGTGAATAAACTCACTGATGCTCAATGACTTGATAGTTTCCCTAAGCACATATGCTCTGTGTGCATCTTGTTGACAGTCCACTTGTGTTTTACACTCTTATTTAGAAAAGAGCTTCATGAAATAATATTTTTTTCCTTTTTTTCCCCGCTTTTTGACCAAAGAATGCAAAATGYACTTTGAAATGCCAATGCTAGTTACTGATTTGGTTTCTGTTAAATTGAGTGGGATTTATCCATTCTTAGGGCATGGTTTCAGGTTCTCTGCAAAATCAGGCAGATGTTTCTGCATGTGTTATGCTGAGTTATGCAGTTCTAAAGGCTATTTTATGCAGCCTGACGCTCTTCACCATTTCTTCATTAAATCCAAAGCAAAAACTGCAGGGAGCCAGTGAAAGATCAGTTCAAATACTCCTTATTTTGGAAAAAAAAAACAAACAAACAAACAAAAAAACCCACAAAAACAGTGTCAGAATACAGAGAGAGATCTTCATTACTGTACTGCTTTCRTTCTGGAAGTTGACACCTCTTACTAACTCTGATATTCTTTCATTAAAGCAAATCCTCAAATATGATATTTCTAGAAATGAGGTTTTGAGTCACTGAGTTAAAGAGAGTTAATAATCCTTTATTTRTTTGAGGGAATATGTTTTCTATATTCATAAGAAATTATATTCAGTGGTGCATAGATTTGGCTGGCAAATGCTACAAAGTGTCCAACCACTTATTAAGTTGGACTCTTGGCACCTCCCTTGTGGGAAAAAGATTTCATGGGTTCTTTTCATGACGGTGCTGCCATGTATATGCAGCAGGCAGATGGARTGAAGCTCCCAGATAATCATAATTCTGGCATATTCTAACTTCTCTGAGTGCCTTACTTTTTATTCTTTCAGTTGAGGGGCTTTCAGTGAAAAGCCTCTGTTTTTAAAGTAAAAATTATTATGACTAGTTTCTTTAAAATGCAGTAAATTCAGCAGGACTACTCATGAGTTGAAAATTAGGCAAGTTCATAAAAGGTTGATGAATTTAACCCTATGTTTTATGTTCAGAATGATTACAGAATATTAGCATTGAAATATTAATGCAAGAGTTTTCCTAGCTAGGTATTTTGAAGAACCACAGAAAACTCAGAAAGAAGCTTTGTGTTATAAAACATAAAAAACATATAAAAAAAGGAAAAAATACTGTAAATTTTCTTCTAAATGCTTTGTTGTTCAGTGAATATAAATTGCAAATGAAAGATTAGCCTCCGAACCTAACTTATAATAGGCAAGAATATGCTACAAAGAGATTGTTCAAAAAAGGTTTCTTGTATTTTACTCTTGAAGGCTGACTGAAGTGAGTATGTTGAAGACACTATCTGCCAGGGCTGCATAACCTGCTGGTATCTTTCTGTGAGATTATTTCTCCTGGTTTTATGGACCTATTTGGTGTGGAAATATTGAATAATTCCAGGAATACCAGGTGTGCATATGTGTGATGTGCCTTGACATATACAGTAAATTAATAATAATATAATAATATAATAATATAATAATCTTTCTAAAAGAATTTTGGGAACAATTTATAGCTCATGCCAGATGTCAGTTGACAATATAATTTAATAAATTTGTGTAACTGAAATGTAAGAACTTTTGCTAGGTTTCCTTGCTGACTATGGATATGAATGACAAAATTCATATTTTTTTAGCTATGTGCATAATCTGAAAAATCCTCTGCCTATTGCAGAAAGTAAGCAGTTGTGTTTTAACCATCTGAAATATACAGATCAAATTCCATTTTATTTATTTAAACCTGGAAAAGACATAATTCCTCTGAGGAAAGAGATGTGAATGTAAGACCAAGAACATTGGTTTTGTCCCGTCACTATCTGCAAATACCAGCTCTCAGTAAAAGTCTTTAAAGCAGCAAAGACAGGACTGTCAGCTTAGAAACTGTGCTAGAAGATGTAACAAGCTTCTGCCTCTGGAGTTAACTGTTTCTTTCTGTATGTTTGTGCCTAGTGTAAAGGCACTGAACCTTACATATTTTAGACTGAGAAGTAACTCTGGGAACAGGGGCTAGGAAAACCTGGGATCTACCCTGCCAAACATTAACTGCCAGAGAAACAACCAGCCTGAGTAAGATCTGCTTCCAGAGAGAATAAAGACAAACACCCCTGGGAGGAGGTGTTTCATCCCTAAAAGATGTGTCCAAAATAGATGGATGAATTACTCCCTGTGGGGAACTAAGTCTAAGTAAGATGAATCTCTCTGTCCTTTCATGCAAATAATGGTAAACTACAGAATTGTAGAGGGTGGTCTAGACATGGAGCATTTTCAATTTGTTCTAATTTTATAAGAGGTACCATAGTTAATTGTTTTTGTTTCACTCTTTACAGCAGAGTATCTCCCTCAGCTCTAGACGTCTTATATAACAGCTCAGAAGTTAACTTTATACAATGTGATAGCTGCTGCCTGTGCGAGTCTTTCAGGCTCTCTCCTCTACTGCCATCTCCAAACTCCATCATCCCCCCGCTTCTTCTCTCTGAGAAAAGATGAACCCTGCAAGTTGTCTTTAAAGTTGATAAATGTGGGGCCTGATAGGCTAAAAAAAGTAGGGTAACCACTTTGGAGTGTAAGGAAAGGAGTTACAAGCTCAGCTCCCGCCTGATCACCACTGGTTTCCTCCAGGTCCTGAGACTCTGTAATCCAGCTCCCATGGAAACTGAAGTGCTCTGGATTTAATCCTGCTTTTTTTTTAAGTTGCTTTTTCTTTCCTTTTAGTTTTAAACATAGCAGCTTACATGGTAAGAGTATATTACAGTATCACATACATATGCTGTTATATCCCCAAATATGTTATTGAATCAGAAGTCAATGGGTAGAAGCTAGGGGAAATGTGGGGAGGAGGATTGGAAGTGAACTGGTTTAGCCAAAAAGGGGTGAAAAAACAACAGGTGGTACAAAAGGCCACATTATCTGTTCTACTCACTTTTCCGCACTCAAATTCCACTCAGCTACCAGAGTTGTTCTTCATATGCACAACAGAGAGGGCATATATAGCCCATGATGTCTCCAGGAAAACTAACAAGGATTATGAATGGAGTGGATTGCAACTGCTAGTTAGCATCCTTACCAGCAAAACCTCCTTGAGCTTCTCACAACTTTCATATGTATCTGTTTTTTTCATTTAGGTTTAGTAGTTGAGGTGCCATTGACTGTTGCCCATGTATATATGCCATATATTACCCATACATGTCTAGAAAGATGGGACTCTAGTCTTGAGGGCCTTCCACAACTGAGATAACAAAGAACAATTACAGTGTATAATCATGCTATTTGATGAGTCATTTTCCTCTTTTTCAAAGGAAATGTGATATTGCTATCTTATTTACACATGCGATGGTAAATCTCAGGACTCTCAGGAGTCCTGCTAGAAAGCAATATTTCTCAGCGGTAGCCAGCAGGGAGCTGGACAGCACAATCTATACATGCTCTAGAAGACAGTCACACACAAAACATGGGTATGAATTCCCATGCATGAAAGCAAGGGGTCATAATGGGGAAAGTACGTGTAATGTTATAAGTACTGCTTAATTTTTGCTGGATTCCGATCTCTGCACCATTGTATAAGGAAGCCTAACTGTCTTCTCCCCAAAAAGGCTAGGTGGACCACACTTAGCTTATTCAAGAGTATGCAGACAGGCCCCAGCTATGCTATTATATGAGTGTAGCTATACATATAGAGTATGCTATTATAAGCACTGTAAATCTGTAGCATCTATAAAGCTATACGCTCTCATCATGCTTGTTATACAAATTTTAATATTTTCAAATGAGATTATCCAGACTGTGGTCATTGTGATGGAAAGCTAAAAGTATGGCTGAAATGCCTCCAACTGAGTGAAGTTTGCCAGTATTACAGTAAAGATGAATARTATCTCTGAGGCCTTGATTCTGACTGGAAATCTGAAATCCAACTCAGAAGCTCCTCTCATTAGGATGGGATAGGTCTATTGTTTTTTCTTTTCTGTCTGAGACAAAGAAACAGAGAGCAGATCATGATCTACAGGTAGGACTTCAATTAGTGCATTTTGCTCCAGGCAGCAATTTTGTTTACTTTTTCCTACAGGTTTGACTGAAGTCKGTAGCGATAAGTACACAAATGCAAACTTTCTTCCTTATATCAAAGACAATTTTAAAACAATCTTTATTTCTTATAACAGTATCTTAATTATACTTAAATTATAATGTTGCAGGATCTGTGTTAGACATGACATGATTGATAGTTTTGATAATGGGTTTGAAAATATGCCCAGTGTACTCATGTCTTCTGCAGTAATCTGAATAAAACCGTGTCAATAATTTGCTTATTTATTGTAAAAGCACATTTAATAGAGCTTTAATATACAGCAATCCTATAGCAACATTCAGTTTCATGTGTATAGGAGGAATATCTGATCAACATCATCTTTAAAATCTCAAGTTTGGGATTTCCGTTGATGTGTTTAGTAGAAGTGCTGCTTCTGTGGCCTGCTTTAGTGGCATTGCCACAGACTAAATGCAATTTCTCAAGAGACAAGAACATGCCAAATACTGCACTCATAGCAGGAGAGGCTACACAAGTAGCTGCAGCATTTGACTAGCCATGGAGGCAACAGCATATTTCTTTTTTCATTGTTGATGGGGTAGAGGCTGTACTACTTTTGAGAAAACATTAGTAGGAAGTCATGGCAAGGATCTGGTGGAATTTCTGCTGAGACAAAATTTGATGCCCAGGTGTTTCTCCCTGATGTGGCTGGTCTGACCACTGAACTGATCTGATTTTGAATGRGAGTTTAGAAAGGAGGAGTATGGGGAGGAAAGGGATGTCTTTTGCTCTTTTGTGTGCATAGATGTGTGTATTGTGGCTCCTCTCCTCTTTCGGAAAAAAAATAGAAATTTGATTTTTTCTTTGATATGAATCAAGTGTTTTTTTTTTTTTTAATTTTTGAAATTTTAGCACTTTTTTCTTTGCAAAACTTATTATTTGGCCAGCCCAACTACGTTAAGCTAATATATTTATACCAAGAATTCTGAAGYCAGTTAGGGATGTCCCTAAGATCACCACTTCCATTATAATGCTAAAAATCTAAAGAAAGTGTAAACCCTTTTGTGTGGTAAGCAGAGATCATTAGACTAACACACCCAGAGCATTCAGACTTTTTCTTTCTGTCCGTTTGTGAATTAAGCCCTRTTATTCAGAATGCATTTGTTAAATTCTGCCACTTGAGAATATCTTGGAGTTTATGGATTGTTCCTGGACTAGAGTAAAGTGTGAACGGTTATCAAGCTTAAATAATTAATGAAGTATTTTAATTAATAATTAATAAAGTCCTAATAATTAATAAAGTCCTATATGTCTTTTTTTAAAGCTAGTGTTGGCCTCTTCCCCATCCCCTGGCACTGTTCTCTGTTGCTTATCCTTCCCTGTGCTTTTCCTTCAGCTGTGCACTGCTGATGTGCATGGTCACAGGATTTGTCCTGTTGTTGATTTTTTTTGTGAGAAGGAAGGGAAGGGGGCAGACAGAGTCCTCAGAGCATCTCTGTTTGCATTCAGATAGCCTTGTGTGGCTGCATCTGTGGGAAGGGTGGACTCTCCTTCCCTGAGAGTCTYTGCAGGCAAACACAGGCTCCTATCTGGCACACGTACTCATGTACATATACAGGTTCTTACGTATATGCCAGTTGCGATCAGATCCAACAGCTATTCAGAATTCAAYCACTGTGTGCAAAACTGCTGCGGCAAACTGGAAGCTGAGTTGTACGTTGTTATGGATATAACGGTCTGCCTAGAAGAGTAGGTCAAGATTTCCAAAATAATTACTAATGCAGGGTGCTCAGAGGAAACTTTCACAGTGAACCTGATTTTCTGAAGTGGTGTGCTTCAGAAAATGAGACTCTTCAAAGCCATCTCAAGCCTCAGATATCAAAAATCTGAAGCCATCTTTCCATATCTGCTATTTGGCTTAGTAGTTTAAGACGAGAAACACGTGAGAGAACAGGAGAGCAGCACTACATTGTGAGCACATATCAAATGTAACTGTTTACTAAGGAGTATAAGTACTTTAAACTATTAGACTAATTTAAGAAGTCACTTACCTTTAAGAATGTACTTAGTATATGCTTAAATGCTTTCCTGAACAGAGGTGGKTTTTATAACTGATTCAATAATAAAGGAACCATATTAGGACTAATGGTAAAAACCAAAGAGGTCTTCAGACTTCAGTAAGTTAAATGTATTGGAAACACTTTTAGTTTTGTCGAAACAGCAATCAAAGAGGATGTATAATAAAGTATTCTGGAAGATTTTTTTTTCCTTTTCTTCTTTGTTAATTCCAGTATTTTAAAGCTTCTGCAGTCCCCTCTGGGTTTAATAGTTGTATTAATAACTTTTATATGTGCATGTGTGTGTTTATAGATACACACATACACACACACACACACTTTCAAACGCATTAATAACAAAAAAGGGGAAAAAAAAAACAGGCTACCTGATTTCTCCCTGTGCTATTTCATGAAAAGATCTAAAGTGGATTGCATGGTAATAAGCATTAAGTACAAATTTAATTTACATAGACTGCTGCTAAATTGGGAGAGTTCTTTGCATTGAATATCTAGATTTTCTCATTATGTGCATCCCATCCCCTGAGCCCTTCTTAGAAGTTCGTTAGCAGCTCTGATCCCTACAGAGCTCTTAAGCTCCATCTCCATCCATGCAGAATTTAGAAAACGTGTGGCTTTGGATAATTACCCATATATTAGACTGTCCTGATTAAGCAGTCCCTACTGCCCCTATATTGCTATAAACAGAGGGGCATCATACACGTAGCAGAGAGTACTGGATAGAAACACAGGAATTAGATCCTGAAAATCACATTTCGTAATGTCATTCGCCAGTGCTTGACGTGCATAAATACTTGGTCTGATTTGTTCTTAATCAGTTCCAATCACAGAGCTTCTGCAACAGCCAGCACTACAGTGGTCACTGCTTTCTTAGTTTAGGAAYTGAGAAACTTTAGGTGGGAATTAAATATCCTGTTCTAGTGCTTCCCAAGCCCTGGCATATGGGACACAACCCACTAAATGGCTGTGTGACACAACGTTCATCCACTGCTGACAGGGTAGGCAGGTCTCAAGCATTTCAGATTGGTAGTCCTGAAAGCCTACGGTGCCAGTCTTGACGTGGACTTACCAGCACATTGCTATCCTGGGAGTTCTCACTGGYGAGAACGAGCCGTTAGATGGGAGGTTATAATATTGTCGATTTTAGATGCCAGCTATCCAGCATCTCCTTTGTCTGAGACCACTGACAGCTCTGCAGGCCTCGTGCGCGGCAGTCTTTCTGCACAAGCCCTCCCATGAGCTGCCTGGAGTAAGGGTAGGTAAGCCTACTCCATCATATTCGGGGGGAGGGGGGAAGTGGATAAGTAAACACCTTAAAATGATTTTTTTCTTATTTCTGTAGCTGGGCATCCTGGAGATTCTATGTTGAAATAACAAACTAAGATCCTGCCGACAGAGCTGTGATCTCTTTAGAGATACATTTTTTTTCCATAAATGATAACGTTTTCAGATACCTTTCAAAAACTTCATATTCACAAGCCAGAATATACAAGGTTTTTACATTAAGGATATCAAATCACTTTTCTTTAGTCCTCTTGCTCATTATATTTTTGCTGTGTGTTTTTCAGAGATTTGTTTTTCTGAAGCTACTTGTTTGGGAGGGCTCAGGTAATTTTTAGCCCTGTGAGAATAGCTGTTTTATTAGACTTTCTCTCACTGTTTGGCATACTGAAAAAGCGTGAAGATCAATTCTGCTAACCCAGCTTTCAAGATGCCTGCTTTTCTTCAGAATCTTCAGAAAATATGATTTGTTCATATCACTGCTGCTAATCCTTTCCTCCTGTCGGAATCACTTTCTGAAGGTGCTGGCTCTCTCTAGGGACAGGAGGATACAGCAACTCTGTGTGTAATTCAGGCATTTTAGCTCAAGCCCATCTCAAATATGGGCAAAAGGTTCATTTTGCACGACTTTACTCCTTAGCTGAGCAGCGCTTAGTGTTAATCCTGTCATTCTCTGCCAGAAGAGTAGCAGCTGAGAGTGGGATGGTTTCTAAAATGAATGAAAGTTTAGACATTGCGTTCCCTGGGATGCAGCTCTGAAACACATTAGAGGAACATGGGCTGTGTGGGGAAGTGTGGTCTTGCTTTTCAGAAATGAGTATATAGAGGGATCATATGCAATACTGTTGTCCATTACATTGATTTTTTTTGCATTAATTATATGTATATGTAACACAATAGTTTAATGTATCTGCATAATTCTGGCAGATCGAAAAACAGTTTTTCTACTGGTCATTCTATAAGTATTTGTCAGAAGAATTTCAAAGGATAAGGATCGTTCTCAATTGCTTATAAAGCTATTCTGATTTATCTCTGACATTTACAATTGTTTCATAGAACTCTATTACTGGAATTGTGTGTGCCTTTTCCTGCCTGGTTTCAACTCTTGCTCTCCTTCTTTACTGGCCTTCTAAATTGCAGATCTTCCAGTTTAGCTTACTGTTGTTGTACATAAGCAGAAGGAAGGATTTTTCTTCATGCTCTTTAGAATACCTTGTGGTACCCTTCTTCATGGCAGGCTTCAGGGTGAAAGTGCAGCCCCAGCACTCAAGGTTTATCCTCTCTCTCCTTTGCCCTTCATCTTAATTCATATGGCTGAAAGAGGAAATATGTTGYAGTCCCTTGTTCAGCGCGTGTGAAAAGACACAACTTCCTCTAGTGTGTTCAGTAGATGTTTCATTTTTTACCATGAAACACCGCTTTGAAGGCATACCTTATCCACCTGAGCCCTGTTTGTGGTTCTTGCTGATTGGAGGGAATTTTTGCTCTCTGATCTGATGAGTTAGCGAGTTTGAGCATCTGCTCTGATGTTTAAATATGTTCAACCAGAACACTTCTGTCAAACCTACAGACCTTGTGATTTTTGTCTTTGCCCAGAAACATTAATTTTTGTTGAAACAAACCTGCTTGCATAAATATCTTAAGCTGAACACAAACAGATAAGCATACGATGGAAGCAAGCACGTTATAAATTAAACAAACTTTTTAACATTATTTTCACAGTTCTGTTGCTGTTTGAACAACTTGGCTCCTTTCTTTATGTGCTTCTCTGCATTGCAGTATAAACTTTTGAAGCTGCAGATTTGTTTCTCTTCATTTGGCTTCGTATTATATCTCAATGCTCATTTCTCGTCAGGGCCTTTAGGTTCTTCCTACTAAACAATCAGCTTCCATGTTCTCCTAATATTCCCAGCACTGCTCCAGTTTCCTTGCAGATTAGTTTGGGTAGTCTTTCTTCCTTGCTCCTTCACAGCCCCCTAGGAGATGCAGAATATCCTTCACGTGGCAGGCTCGTGTGTTACACCTGGACACACAGCAGTGCTTGTAGATTAAGATGGTGAAAGCGGTGAGGTGTTCGCAGTTCTAACCACTTGTTTTCCTGTATTTATGATTTTCTCAAAGCTTTGCATCTTTAGATTATTCTTTTTCAAGGCTTGCTTTGGCTCAAAAAATGGGGAAAATAAGAAAAGCATTTTTCATATGAAGGTTAAGTTATATGTTGTTGAAGCTTGATTATAAGGTAATAAGCCTGTGAGAACTGCTAATTGTTTGAAAATGGATTCATATTAATATAGTTAAAATCTGGGGTGTATTCATTTATGCATATATATATTTGTAAGTCTCTATATGCCTGTGTGAAAATCATTATGCAGATAAAGGAAAAGTTCATATCTACATTTAATCACAAACTTACAGGAGCTGTCGTTTTTTGACTGTGCAGTTGGTAGGATATGAGGCTTGTTAAGTGTTCTCTCAGTACACACAACCTACAAACTAATTATTTTTGCATTTTTTAAATCTCTTTGCTTAAAATCAGAAAAATCAATTAAAAAAAGCTTTTGGATCCCTTGATTCGGAGAATATAAAATTGGAATTTAATTCCAGTAATGTTAACTAAGCTATATTATACACTTATTTTCTGTTCTTATAAGCCTACACATTCACACATTGAAGTCTGTCTTATTATGCAAGTAATACATAATGMCTTAAGGAACATTTCAAAGAACAGAGGTTTTTTTTGTTTGTAGCAGTGATTAGGATTTTTAACAAATATTTATTGTAGAAAAAAGATGATTCATTGAAATATTGACAATAGTGAAACAATATTATGATAAATAATCAACTCAAAAACAATCTGAAGAAAACATGTCAAATCACCTTGTAAATATCTTTCTTTTATTTGAAAATATTTCTCTCTCCTTCTCCCTTTCTTGCTCCCTTTCTTGCTTTTTTGTTTTCTTTCTGTCTTCTCCATTCCCCCTTTTACTTTCTTTTTCTTCTTCTTTTTTCTCTCTCTTTTTCTCTTTTCTTTCTCTCTTTCTCTCCCTCTTTCTTATTTTTCCTCTCCTTCTCCTTCTTTCCTCTTTCTTTCCTTCTTTCAAAACACACTTTTATGTCAAAATTCTCATAGCCTTAGAGATAGTAAATATATATGGAAGTCTCAATAAAGCACTGACACTCTCTGAACAATATATTTTGCTTGATTCAGGCTGAAACCTGTTCTTATTTTTGTCATTTTTTTCCTTTTTGAGACTTCATCATGTAAATCTAAGGGATCTTCCTAGTAAATTAGCTCAGTCACCCACTCTTTATATTGTTTTTTATCCATTAATCTTATGAAAAAACTGTTTATGATTTTTCCTTCCCTCATACTTAGATTAGGTTAAATTTATTCGTGGTAAGTAACTGTGCTAACCTTGTCCTTCAGCCTAGCTAGTTCTTTACTTAATCTGATATCATTTTCTAGTAAGTATTTACAAAGAGTCACCACATCGCCCCTTTGACTTTGTTTTGCTGAACTAACAAATGAGGTTCTTCMGGCTGGAGGTTCTCCATTCCCTCCACTGTCCTAGCAGCCCTTTTGTTGGCTATGAGTGATCTGATCAGATTGTATGTAATATTCCCAATGAAGTCTTGCTTGCATCTAGCATAAAATAGTTTTCTGTAATAGGATCTCACTATTTTTTTTTCCAGGTGTATATCACACATTTGATTTACAGATATTTTGCAATCAGAAGATACCCCAAATCTTCTTCCTTCCATTGCTTCAAGCCACTGCACTCCTAACTTATAACATAAAGTATTCCCATTAATTCCAGAGTGTAATTTTCCATATTCTCTCAAAATATTTCAGTCTGTTTCTTTGTTGTCATCCTTAAAGTAATTCTGTTATTTCTTGTATAATATTCCAGAAGTTTTAACTTTTTGATAAGTAGGGAAAAACATTTCTGGACCACTGCTGATACTGAGCATTTCATCTCATAACCCTAATGAAACATTACTACTCTATTTAAGGTATATATAGTGTTAGCAAGGATAGCAAATCCCTCYGGCAGTATTGAATTGACTGCATTATGTAGCTAATGTGAGCGGTGGTCCTGGTCATACCTATTGCTTGAGTGAGTAGTTTGACACACATGAAATTTCAGCTCAGACGGATTCAGCAATGTCCAGGTGTCTTCCATAGCCTGTGAGTCATGGGGGCTCCGAGCCCACGTGGGTACTTACACTGTTATATAACCGCGGGACTTGTGTACAGGCAAGGATTGAAGTACGGGCTTCAGTGGCATCTTAAAGCAAGACTTGTTAGGGGGAAAGATGGAATTTATTTTTAAATATATATCATGCATTACATATTTCAAAACATCATTGTGCATGTTTGAACCTTGCTCTAGGTTTTGAATGAACAATGTTTTGCTAATGAATCCATGCTTTTGAACATGTAAGAGCAGAAGACCTATCTGAACAGGCGCATATGTCGTTTTGATTTTATCTGGCCGCCTTAAAATCAACACTACCTTCTTTTTATGTCATTGGTGGCAAAGTCAGGATTTCTAAGGATTTCTTAAATACCTGTCACTTGAGAACTATACCTGTTTTCATTAGTTCAGCTGAGGTTGAGAATCTGACATTTAACTTGTTTGAAATCGAGCAAAAGAAATGCAAATAGATGAAAAAGCCCTCTCATTTATTTTTTCCCCCAAGGAAATTACTTATTCTGATCATACATGGTCTTCAGAATCTTGTACACAACAGAGATGAAGAACTATAAATCTTTAAAATAGGTCAAAATCTCACTAATTATTGCTTTAATTAGTGAAGGACAAGTCATCCTTTTTTATTATTTAGTTCAATTTAATAKAAGTAAGAGACATTGCAGTTTTGTTAATTTGGAGGAAACTGTGCCCTTGATTTTTAAGGGAGYTCACTCAGTATATCAGATTACCTAAAAAGTATGTATGGCAGAAAATATAAAGGAGGTACTTCTAATTTTTCTATCATATCTACTCCTTTTYGTTTGCCATTAGTAGACTAAATACGTATGTCCCAAAGAAGGAATGAATAGTGAAAAAATCTTAATTAGGTTTGAAAAGCAATAGTTTGAAGGTATAAGCTTCTTAGTGACCTGTGTGCTCACTGGGAAATGTTTTCTCAGTTGATTACCTCATACTCTGAATGCACAACTGTAAATCAAAGTATAGATCTTTGAATGRCACAAAATATTTTAAAAACCTCTAATATACCTAGTTAGTGATATGTGAATGTTTTATGGGGGAAATTTTAGGTTCAGAAAATACTGAAAAMATGTTTCATTCAAGTGTCTTATAAAAAGACATATAACAATGGTGTGCCATAACCCTCCAAAGTAGGAAAGACCTATGTATGTTAAGCTTTTCCCCATTCCAGGCACTGTAAAAGTATCCTCAGAGAATTCTGTAATTCTTTGCTGTAATTGCCAGGACAGSAATGCTGTTGACTTGCTCACTAACATTTTTATCTGCTTCATTCATTGAGATCTGTTTAAAGGTACGCTTCAGTTAATAGAATATTTCATCTTGTATTGCCTTGTATAAAATGCAAAATGCTATTGGTGAGTTAATAATCTTATATTAGATTTTAAATACCTTTATACAAATATTATGTCTGTATTTAAGATAGTATTATTTAACAAGCATCTTGTATTGTCACAGTCTGATAAACAGAATTATTTTAACACAGTGAATTGCAAAACAGCCCTTGCAGCAGCAGTGCACGAGGTTAATTTGTTGGCTTCCTGGTGCTAACAGTAAATCACATTGTCTTTGAGCTGCATTGTCAAAAATTTTATAGAAACAGTATATTTCAAGTTTGGCATTTTACCCCTATTTTCTGATTGTGGTACTTCTCTAGAGTAGTCAGAATTTTTTAGGGCTGCTTCAGACACACACACACAAAAAWTAATTTTAAAAAGTACTGTACTCTATTRCTCTATTCCCTCCATGCTATTTAGCAATACCCGATTAAGAGAAAATTAATTCATATTAGAGTGCAAATTACTATCTGYCATTATCTCATGGCGTAGTGTGAAAATTTATCAATATCAAAGGAGCTAAATAATATAACAGAGATGAAAGGAAGTTTGTGCAGAAGTGTGAAATGAATCTCATGTCATACCTTGCTGGTTGGTTCATACCCTTCCTCACGCTACGGCAGCCACAGCCACGCGCTGGGCCTTGCAGCGTGGGACGCGGTGCTTCTCCTCTGCGTCTCTCGGCGGATGCAGCTGGGAGGATCTCGCCCTGGGGAAGTCGCTGCGGAGAGCAGGCAGCGGGAGAGCGCCCGTTCGGCCAGAGAGCTCGCTTTACCTATCGCCGCACTTACCTGTGCTCTGCACCTTTCTTCGTTACCGCCTTGAATATAGGAGCACATGTAAAATGAAACGAAATGTTGTCATTTAATCATCCTGATTTGTAAGCTGCATCAAAGGTCCATTTTAGCGTTTTGACGAAGGCTGGCTTGTCTCCCTAACCAGGCAATATCTCGACTTTACCTCTTGCTATACGCAGGATCAGTTTTCCTTAGGAGAAACCAGTGAGCAGAAAGAAATCTGCCCATTCCAGGGAGAAGACTGTGGCAATATCTCTTCCTGATGCTCCGGTCTAGCTCAACAGCCATAATAGGCGAGCAGTTCTCTATTTCCCTTAGCATTTTCATGTCACAAGCGATATTCTGTAAGACAGAATTTACGCAAGAGGGGCAGCCTTGACGGCTTCCCAATGGGCAGGTTTTACCTTTTCACACGATATATTAAAAATACTTGCGTACGTCTAATGTTGCCAGATTAAAGCTTATTTTTTTACTCTTCTAAATCGTTAACACCGCCGAGCTCGGAGCGCGGCCGCCGAGGCGCGGGGCGGCGCTGCGCTGCCCGC
>NW_028186523.1:653059-654923 GCF_003343005.1 Rhea americana
AATCCTAGCACTTCTAACTGCAGAGGGGCTCGCAGGCAGCGCTCTCCCTCTCCTCCCCGCAGGAAGCTTTGATTGAGTTAATAGGAGAAACCAGGCTGCTCCGAGGAAAAAAAATGGTAAGAGTAGAGCTTTCATTCCGTTTTCAGAGCAGGAAGGAAAGTGATGAATATTAAATGCAGGTTACCTTCGAGCACCACCACCAGAACCTCTGTACTCCCATGGCAGCAATATGACATCAGGCGGGAAATGCACAGCTCTGGATGGCAGTGTCCAGCACCTGGGTCTTCTCTAGATCAGACCACTCTCATATCCGTTTCTCCTGTACTATACCATCATCACCGCCGTTATTATTACAAATTGGAAGGCAATAAGRTTCCATTTCTTTAAGAAAGCTTTGCGAAATATTTTTAAAGGATACATGGAGAGGTTGGCATTGGCAGTTTCGCTTGCTTGWCTGTGTCTCTTTTGGTATGGAATAATATAACATTCGTAATGTATGTATAGTATCTGTTTCCAAGCGGAAAGTGAGCTGCAGTGGACATAATACCGGGGAAGTCACTCACATTTGTAATCCTATGACTAGTTTATCTGAGTGTTTCAGATCACTTAGTAAGCAATGAAATTAAAAAATCTCCCTGCTTTATACCTGTGTTAGAGTCAAACGTGACTGCAGCTCATTCTGGCTCAGACACATACAAGCAGGGAAGAATAGCTTTTTCTCTGTTCCCCACTTGGATTCCTTAGGTCCTATGAAGCTGTGAATCTTACAAAGGAAATACAAGCAAGAAGTGATGATGAATAAAAGTTTCAACAATTTGAGGCTGCACACACACGTGTATATGTGTATGTGTACATATTCAAATACATACAGATATATATCTCAAAGTAAAAAACGAGAACTGCCACATAGTCCAGGCAACCTGGAAACTGGTCAGGAAAGACTCAGCGCCAACTCATGGGGCTGGAGAAAAGGGACAGCGCAGCCTGCACACCTCATCTGTCCGCTGAACTGTGCAGGGATGATTACAATGGAGAGACAGAGGCGAGAGGCCAAGGAAGGGACAGAGACTGCCCTCTTCATCCTCTTGCAGAGAAGGCGATGACTCCCATCTACAGCCCGATCTCTGGCAAAAAAATGCACTGAACTCAGAAGTCTCTGGTGAGCRCAAGAAGAAAGAGGGCCCTTTCAAACATTAGGCAGATATTATTGTTATTATTATTGTCCTTGTTATCAATATTGTTATTTCGTTAGTTTGTCTTATTAAGCCTTGGAGAAGATCCCGCCCTTGCCTGGTTGCCGTCGCCGTTGATAGCGGGCAGTGAAGGATCAGGGTCGCTGCTGAGCACCGTGTGCTGCCTGGAGATGGCCGGAGCTGGGGCGGGAGGGGGACCGAGCCCCCGAGAGACCCGTTTCAAAGCTGGGCTATTTTAGGTGCGGGCTAGAGGCGGGGCGGCGCTGCCCGCGGGATCCACCGGGGCAGATGCGCKGGGAACCTGCCCAGGGATCCCCTCGAGGAAGCGGCTCTGCAACGCTCTGCCTGCTGCTTATTCCCTTACATCTCAAATCAGTTTGGGTGCTTCTCCTCCGTTTTTTTTTTTTATTTTATTTTATTTCTCTTTTCTTTCTTTCTTTTCCCCCCACTGAGGCCGCTCCTGCCATGCCTGGATACCGCTTCCGCCGGGCCGGGCACCCCCTTGCACCCCGGGATGCAGTGCCTGCCCGGCCCCGAGCGGTCAGAGCCGACCCCGGCGGGCGCTGGGCGCYACCGCCAGCACCAGGGACAGCGCCGGCCCCGGCCCCGGCCCCGGCCCGGCCCGGCCCCGCCGCCCGCTTTGTTCCGCCGCACAACAAAGGTTTCCGCCG
>NW_028186523.1:655058-698186 GCF_003343005.1 Rhea americana
CACCCCCCGTGCCTAATCTGCCCCCTTGCACATCGCTCCGCTGCCCGGCCCCGTGCACAAAGCCTGCACATTGCTCTGCTGTCTCCCCGCCACATACGCTGCCCGCTCGCATTGCTCTGCTTCCCACCCGCCTCCCCGTGCACACGCACTTCACGTTGCTCTACTCTCCCTCCTCCGTGCACAGGAGCTGCCCGCGGGCACATTGCTGCGCTGCGGGCCCCCCTCCGCCGCGCACTAGCCCCGCAAACCGCTCCGCTGCCCCGGGCACCCCCGCTGCCCCCGCCGCCGCATTCCTCGGCTTCCGGACCGCACCGCGTCAAGGAGCCTCGCCAGAGGAGGAGCCATTGCCGGGCCGGCATCGCTAGCTATCGGCTCGGCGATACGCAATGAACAATCCTCGCGATAATAATATTAGAAAATGTATTTATTTCCCAGTAATCGACTTTACATGGTCTATCCCAGAAAAGCGAGAGGTCGGCCAACCACTGCCTTAAAAAACACCACGGCTACCGCACCGCTCTAATACTCCGACATGTCCACATTACCTGCTGATGACAACTGCCCCACCAGGCGCTTATCCCGTGGCAGTGGTCTTTCCTCTCCGAGGAGCTGAGCCGTTGAGACTGCGACTCCTGCTTAGTCTAGGTTTCCTTCGGTGAGTGGCTGTCGAGATCTTTATTGCTTTATCTCTCCATTTTCATTTTTAACTTATTGCTGTTTTCATTGTTACTGTGTTATGTTCTAGCAAGATCTGCAATGCTGCCTTGAGGATCCGCTCTTGGCATTCACCGCGTGCCTTAATTGTATGACATTAAATCAAGGTCCGCTGTGAACACGGAGAGTCAGAGCCCTGGAGCGCTCTCCCTCCCTCTCTCTCTGGAAACAAAATAGCAACTGATCCCCGAAAGAAGGTAATTCCCCTCCCCCTATTCCCTTCCTGGCCTGGGCTTAATGTAATTCATGCTCGAGTTTTCTTACTAGCCCATCTGTTGTTTGCAATGCACAGGAAGCTGTTAAATATGTATTTAACGGAATARTAAAGAACAGAAATCAAGCGAGTGCCTATTACATACCTCCCAGGCGACTGCTTTAATTTCGCCAGCGTTTTAGCGTGATTGTAAGCGCAGGAATTGGCTGTCCCCCACTCGATATCTCTGTTTTTGTATCCCTAGCTGGAATGAACAGTGCCTCTCTCCCCGCCTCGTCCGCCCAGTCCTGCAGCTCCGCTCGAGCGCGGACTGTGGAAGCCTGCAGCCYCCACAGCATCCTCCTCTCCTCTTGGCCGGGGAATGTTTCGGGCGGGGGGAGGTGAAAAATAAAAGAGCAGGACCTGTCATCTTCCTTTGTAAAGCGGAGAAAAAAAATTAACTCACTCGCACCTGCCCCTTTCCCGCGAGGGTCTTGGGCAGCCCATCTGGCCTGCCTACACTGAACTGCGTGAGTGAGCAAGGGAGAAGTAAAGTGATTAGAATTAAAAAAATAATAAATTTAAAAACGGCCTCAGCTTTTTTTATTGTTGTTACGCCTATTGCCATTGTCACCRCCCGGGGGGGGTCGTTCCGCCTCGGCTGCAAGGGCGCGCCCGGCCGGAGCAGGGCGGCCGGGCACCGCGCAGCGCCCGGCGGCTCGACCCCGGCCGCAGCGCGAACCGGCGGGCTGACCTCGGCTGCTGCGGCGGGGCCGGGCCCGGCCCGGCAGGCAGGCAGGCGGCAGGGAGGGAGGGAGGGAGCGCGGGAGGCAGAGGTGGCGCGGGTCGGCTCCGCGCTCCCCGCTCCGGGCGCCGGCTGCGGCTCGGCTCCGGCGGCGGCGGCGGAGAGCTGGGCTTCCCGGAGAGAGACTTTTCCGTGGCTTCCCGGCGCGAGGCGAGGAGGCGGCTCTCGCCTCCCTCGGCACCGCGGCTCCTGCCTGCGATCGCCTGGAAAACAGACAAAGCGAGAGAATTAGAAAGGCAGGCGGGGAGGGAACAGCGCCGGAGCCCGCACGCCGCGCAGTTGCCAATGACAAAAGGGAGAGAGGGGGGAGCCAGAGCAGGGGAAGGGAGGGGAGGGAGGGGAGGGGTAGGGGAAGAGGAAGGGGGAAAGGGGAAAGGGGACGACACGGACCAAGGCGGAACTGCGGCCGGCGAGACCCGAGCCTCCGCGGCTGCCCTTTCCGCGGACGAGGAAGGACGGGCTTTCCACGGAGCGCCGGGCGAGCGAGGCGAGCGGATCGCTGCAGCACGATGGGGAACTGGTCGGCCCGGGGAGGGGGGGGGACCGCACAGGGCAGCCTTCCTCCCCACCGCTGCAAAAGCGCCCCAGGAAAGCAAAAACAGGGAAAAGGCTTAAAAAATAAAGAGAGAAAGGAAAAAAAAAGAAAAATGGAAGAAAAATAAAACGGGGGGGGCGAAATTCTGTCGTTTCTCCATCTTTCTCCTCTTGAGGAGCGTATGAGAGTAGAGAGAGAAATCCACGGGGAGAAATCCAAGCATCCAAATGAAAATAAGAATAAAAAAAAACCCACTCCAAATACTAAAAAAATAGTAATGAAAAAATAAAATGGTCAAACCTGCCGAGGGCTGGCGACTCCTCTGCCCTGCCGGAGCTGCAGAGCGAACGGGAGGAGGAGAGCCCAGCTAGCTGCTTTCGGGGGGTAGGAAGCGGTCCGGTCTCTCCCCCTCGCTTGCTGCTCCAGAATTAGGGATTAATGCCTCTCCAGCCAAACAAATAAGGCATCTGCCTTCAGTACAAGAGGATTACACGGGGCTGCTGACGTCACCAGCCAGGCAGATGTTGGCTCCCAAAGTCCTGATCATCTCCCATGTCCTTGAAACCCGGCACAATCCCAGCCCCGCGCAGCCCCAGCCGGGTCCCTGCAAGGGCGCGGGGGACCTGCTTGGAGGGGTCCCCTCCGAGCCGCTCTCTCTCAAAACGTCCTCTCCCAACTTGGGGAGAGAAAGGTGTGAAAAGCCGAGCCCGGCAGAAAGTTCAACCCTCCCCCTTCCCTCTGGGTCCTCTCCTCCCTCCCCCCCCTCCCTCCGCTTCCTCCCACCTCCCCAGCCTCAATGTCACATGAATCTGTACAGTCATAGCGAGGAAGAGGAGTCTGGTCCCAGGCTCACCCAGAGGCCAGCCTTCCCGCACGGCAAGTGACCCCCCTCACTGCGGCACCGCCGCGTCGCTCGCCCCGTCCGCGTCCCCGCACCGCCCCCGTCGGGCTCACCCCGCTGCCCCCGGCGACGGCAACCGGGACCCCCAACACCCCCCCCCCGGCGCCCGGGGGCAGCCGGCCGGGCTCCGCGCCGCCGTGCGCCCCTGCGCAGCGGGGCGCGCAGGGGCTCAAGCGGCTCGGCAGGTCGCGGGGAGAAGAGCCGCTAGTGCGGGGCCGCCCGCAGCCCGACGGCAGCGCAGGCCCCGGCGGCCGCGCCGAGCTCGCCCCAGGCCTCGTCCTAAACCCGCGGCTTGCGGGGCCGGCGGTAGGCGCAGAAGGAGGTTTTCTGCGGCTAAAGGGCTTCGAGGGGGTGTTTGTACAATTCTGAGATGGACGCGGAGCTGCTTGTCATCCCCGGAGCTCGGCTCTGAGTTTGCTGAGAGTGGGTTGGAAAGACGGTAAAGTACATCTGAAAGGCAGTCCAATTAGCAGCGCGATCAAAATAAAAAAGAAATTTGCCTTAGAGCCATGTCTGTTGCCTTTGCTGTGGCATAAAGTCCATGACTCATCATCACTAGTCCCTTTGCATCAAACAATGGTTTCAATCATTTCGGTACCGCAGAAAGGCAAACTAAATGACGTGACATAACGGAGTGGGATGAGGAAGAAGGGATCGCCAGTACCTAGGCTCCCGTTGGGTTGATGTTGTTGTTGTTGCTGTTCAAAGGAGCCGTTTTATAGTTCTGTTCCATATTATCCTTGTCTGTCAAAGTGGCATTTAATTTTTCCAATTGCGGAACTTTGTCACTGATAAAATCAATTTAATTTACACCACTGTCATTCAGCTGATTCGAGCAGTAGATTTATTTTTGGCTCGTAGAAGAAGGGGAAAAAAGCAATCGTATGCAGAATGGAGAGATCTTTTTTACTTCTTTTACGGGCAGTAAGAAGAGAAAATACTAGCATGACTTTTTAATAGAGGTTTCTCTCATGTAGGAAAATTCTAAATATCATTTCTCAAGTCTTTTGTTTGGAAACTTGAGCAGTCACACAAAACGGAAAGCAAGAAAGGCAGGCCAGCTAAGTTCCCCATTATTCTGCGTACTCAATCAGTCCGATTTACTTATTTTTTTTTCCAGGGTGATTATCTTTTCTCACCTTAGCTTAATATCCGTTCTCTGTCCATGGTTCTGATCTGCAGGAGGGCGGGCGAGCGGTGCTGTTTCGAGGCTGTGCGGCGCTGGGTGTTTCGCACAAATTCGATCCTGCACTGGGGGTTACTGTCAAAGGGCGAAGGAAACCGCAGGTTGCTCCAGGGTACTTCTAAAATCGCCTTTGCTTTATTAGTAGTAGCAATATATATATTTTTTTAATTCGGCACATTGGCAGGAAGTAGGGAGGGAATTTACCTTTCTTGGGGTTTATTTGATAGCTCGCCTGTTTTAAAGTGTATTTAATCATTGATGCCTGAGTAATTCCGCATTATAATGAAAAGCGATTAATATCAGACGACGATTTTAAAACCTCAGACTCTCAATTGTTTCCTTTAATGGATTAACGTTGAAATTCAGAGGCAGTTTTCGGTAAGTGGTACCTACCTACCCGCTGTCCTGAAGAGAACTGACAACACTGCAAACTATTTTTTCATTACATGTTATAGCGGGAATAGATTGCACACAATCCTTGCATATACTATAAAATCCCACGATACGTATATACAAATTATTTCCCAGTCTGAGATAATGTATTACTATCCGGATACATACATACACACAGGCGCCCGTGCACACACACGCACACACACACGCTGTATATATACATGTATATTTATATACATAAAGTTTAAATAATTTAGGGGGAAACTCAGAACGTCAGTCAATGTTTAGTAAGTCTTTTCTCAGATGATTTTCCCCCTCAGTTGGATAACGTTGCTCCTTCTTGACATTTTAAAGTAAGTACAGGTCTCAGATTGTTATTTCTCTCATCTCTTCTCCTCCCATAACCTCGCCCCCCTCCCCCGAAACTGAATATCTCTGGGTAAGAGCAGCTGAAATTGCCGCTCCGACGCAAGAGGCTCTGAAGACAGCAGCTTTAGAAATTGCGCACTAGCCCTGCGAGGAGAAATGTGTGGGCTCTCTCAAACGTGAGGTACTGCCGGTTTGGGAAAAGGCAAAGCTGCAGCCATTCGCACTTCGTGGGCTGGGAGACTTCTTTCAAAGGAGCCCTGAAGTATTTAGGATTTGGGAGAAAACCCTTGTACCGGAAGAAAATGGCCTAAACACAATAGGACTCGCCATTTTCTCCTTCCAAAGCACAAAGCAGCTCCGCGGCTTCAGCACCACACAAAGAAAGCCCGGATCCTCTGAATTCTCTTACATTTCCCCCCCACACACCATTTCAAAAGCCTTTCCCTCTACCCGATCTGCTTTCCCAGGAGCGCTCACACAGAAATAAAGAAAGAAAGAAAGAAGGGGAGGGGGAGAAAAGCGATTAGGTTAGGAGAAAGGAAGACAGTTTTGATCTTAGCGTATTTAAATTAAACCCCGCTAGGAGAAAAGTCCTTCTGTCACATGTACACTTGAAATAAATAAATAAATAAATAAGCCTGAAAGCGATTTTGGTCACCACATTCCTTCAACTTGGGCGGACTCACGTTGAACCAGAGACTCGAGCAAGACCACGCTGCCTGTGACTTTGTACGTGCACACACGCGCACGCACACCCGTGCCAKAAAATGCTCTTTCGGCTCAGATAAACCCACAAACTGATGTCCAAAATCTCCCTCTCCCCCCAGCACCGCTGGGAACTGACATTCCTCCGTGCCGCCCGCGCCCGCAGGATTCCCGCGGCTCAGGCTGCCTCCTGCGTCCGCTTAAAGCTAAGCCGTCCGTCCGCTCTCCTCCTCTCCTTCCCCCCCCCTTTAAAGTAATGAAGTAGAAAATTCTTAAGGAAGGAATGATATTAAAAAAAAAAAGGACAACAAAGAACCAAACCGAAATCGAGCAACTCAGACCCAAAACAAAACAGCCTCTCAGTATTACTCTGAAATGCAGCAGATTTTGTACTTACAGCCAGCGCTAAAGTGAGTAATCCTCATTCCAGCATGGTTGGGCTTGAGTTTTTTTTTTTTTTTTTTTTTTTTTTGCTTTTGTTTTTGTTTGTTTTTTAAGCACTTATTTGTTCCCATCGTCCGTGGCTCAGAGTGGATGCAAACCAAATCGGCCGGTTAGCAGGAATAAAAAAGAAGTGATTTCATTGTGTAAATGCAGGAAAGAGATAAGATGCTGTGTTTCTCCTAATACTTTCTGCTTGGGAATCAGCAGCTCTCAGCTCAGGAAAGCAGGACTCTGTGTGTGTCTCCCCCTCCTCTCGCTCTCTCTCTCTCACACACACGAACACACACACACACACACACACATACACACGTTTTTTTTTTTTTTTTTTTTTCAAAAGAGGGCAGGTCGTTCCCTGAATCCCAATGAGTTAAGTCAGTCACTTTCCTTCGCATGCATCACAGCCTCCTTAGAGCTGCAGGCACAAAAGAGCATTTAGCTGCCTCCAATTTGTGTAGAAGGCCTGTCCTTAATTTGTTTTTTTGGAGTATAATTAAATCATGTATTTCACTCAATATAAAAATACCACGTCCCCAACTTTGACGATTGAACCACTAATTGTAACCTTTTAAATAAATTCCTGAACTTGTACGCCTACTTAGCTGGTCTGCAGGGGCTTCACAATAAATTGATGCACAGTATTTCTCAGCTGTACAGACCTGCACCCTGCTTCCTGCAAAGGTCAGAGCTGTACAATCCACAATTACTTTCCAATGAAGTCTTATATCAACAAAATCTCCTTGAAAGGATTACAGGCCTTTCAAAATAAAGCTTTAATCTTAAATATACATGGTGGCATATTCCATTTCAATCAAATATTAGGGATTGTTTAAAAAAGCAACCACACATGCATGTGTTTTTGTGCAGGGTTAATATGTATATATATATATTTTTCAGCCGGACAAACGTATAAGCACGACGGTATTGGCCCCGCAGCTCAGCGGCTATCTTAGGACGTCTATTCTTCTGGGCAATACAGTCACGCATATGTGTATGCGTGTGCGTGCATGTACACGCATATACACTCGGGTTTAGCTCWCCCGGCCGCGCCAAAGGCCGAGCACCGCAGGGCTGGCAGAGCCCGTCATGGGGCGGACGAGGCGGCCCAGCCCCGCGGCGGATCCTGCCGGAGCGGAGCGAACAGCGGAGGAAGGCCCGGCCCGGCTCCGTGGGCCCGGCTCAGCTCGGCCCGGCTCGGCTCGGCTCAGCTCGGCCCGCCTCGGCCCCGCTCGGCTCCCGCGCTGCCGCGGCCGCCTCGCTCCGCTCCGCCGCCCGGAGGCCGCGGGGCTGGGCGGGCCGGGGCCACCCCGACACCGCCGTCACCTCGGGAGTTCTTGGTGCTTTCTTTGCATCCTAATGTGTCATCTCCTAATTCCAGCTGCACTTGCTCAAATAGGTGGTAATCCGACTCGAGAGGAGATTACGGAACCAGAGATAGCTGCATTTAGGATTACTGAAAGGAAATGAAGGAATCTAATCCACTCCCACCCTTTACGTTAGTTGGTTTCAATAAAACCTTATTCCATCTTTTAGCGTTTTAAACAAATGAAATAGTTTGAAGAAGGGGATAGAAAGAGACCGAGTGATGGAGAGTGTGTTTACCCATTAGATGAATTGAATAGCAGAGGGTAGGGTGAACTGCAAAAGCCGCCACGGCCAAGCTGCTTTCCTCTGCATCCCAACAACCACTGACTGTGCTTGATGGGCCCAAGGCTCGAGAGCTTCCTCACAGCTCTCCTGTGAGGCCAGGCCAGGGCAGGTTCAGGAACTCCACACTAGAGATTCACATATAAGCAATAGCAGGAATCTAGAACAGATTCAGTTAAAAAAAAAACGAAAAAACAAAATGCAAAGATACAAAGTGATAATATATTATTTCCAGTCAATAAAATGATCAATCTTAGAATATCGCTGGTTTCAGAGGAGTATGCTTGCACCATTCTGATCGCATAAAACTAACAAGAAAACAACCAGCGCTTACTACGGCGATAAAAAATAAAATCTTGTTCTTTCCTGGTTTCACTCTAAACCAAAGAAACAGCATGGTCTTTTGCTTCCAATGAGACAAGCAGTCTACTGAAAACGTGTAGGACTGAGCTAATCTATTCCCGGGACCAGTTCTTTCTCTGGAAAGAGTGTAATATGACTAATAAGGAATTTTAAAAAATACTGTGAAGTCTAAAGGTGTTTCCTTTCTGTCAGCTCAAATGTAACCCCCACTTTCGCCAGACATTTTTTTTTGTTTGAAGTGCTAGACTGCCAAAACCTAGCGTCTCTAAATAATATTCTATATGAATGCTTAATTATATTGAGCTTTTTCATATACTGATTATCCTTGGAGCAGATCTCGTCAGTCTAAAATGCTCTTCTGCTATAATAAAAGAACCTTAATATGAGAAAGAAAAGACTAGTCGTCACAGAGTAAGATTTTGTTTGTAGAGTGCATGTCACGGTCCTTTGCAAACCTGGAAGCAATGTGAGTCTTGCGCCTCGGAAGAAGACCTAGTTAGGCAGAGGCTCCATATATAGCAGGCGCTAATTATTAAAGCTCATTCCCTGATTTAGGACTCTATTTTCCTTAGCAAGCCCATCAGCCTGACACAACGCAGCTCAGGATGTTTGTTCAAAGCTTATGAAAATGTAACCCAACTCATTGCAAGAAGTTGTTGCTAATTAGTTGATAATAAACTTCTCCGGACAGGACACAAAAGTCTTTCAGAAGTGCAAGGTGTTCTTTGTTACGCCGTC
Organism: Rhea americana; assembly: GCF_003343005.1. Classification (NCBI taxonomy): domain Eukaryota; kingdom Metazoa; phylum Chordata; class Aves; order Rheiformes; family Rheidae; genus Rhea; species Rhea americana. The sequence goes on from NW_028186523.1 coordinate 664,049, forward strand.
ACAAGGGGAATTAGCATATCAATGGAGAAGGGGAACAATAGATCAGGGCGCCTTTTTTTTTTTTTTTTTTTTTTCTTCTTCTTCTCCCCCCCCCGTTTCCCCCCTTCTCTTCTTCCCAACGTTTTAAGTGGATCCAGTAGGCATGAAAGTGAAAGGCTGAGGGGCAGCGGGGGAGGGCGAGCCCAGGCCCATCTCGGGGCCTTTCAGCAGCCCTCCTGGTCCCGGAGCAGGCGGCCCAAGGGCTCCTGAGGGCTTCAGCTGAGGCCACCGCGCTCATTTCACTTGTAGCCAAAGCCTGCTTGGGAAACAAGTCTCTAGGCTTGTGCAGGCGAGCGCATTGAAAGCCCGGACCACCGTGCAGCCCACCCCTCCACGCCGCTGGCTTTGCGACCCCTCCTCTGCGGCACTGGCAAATGGAAATAGCTGGGGGGTGCCGAGCCCACGCCTTGCCTCCCCCTCCCCTCGCCACCCATGAAAGAGTTTCAGCCTGAAAGCCTTTGCAAATGGATGTTTTACAACCCTTCTCCCCTTTCTTCCCCTCCCTCCCCCCACCAAGGTAATTCTGCTACCCAATATCCTTAATAAAGACTGTTGCTCCCCCTTCCCCCTTCAGCTGTTAAAGGTTTCTCTGTCAGACGGGTCTCTTCTCCCTCACCTCCAAGGAGTGGATTTCTAGACGTCCCTACACAGGTGTAAGCATCGAGGGAAAGCACTGGTCCTGATAAAAATGTGCAGTCAGTTGTAAATTCAAATTACTGAGGGGTAAGAAATCCCATTTTTAGCAATTTTACAGGAATTTGTTCTATTGATTGCAACCTGCTCCTGTTTTTCTTTCTTTCTTTTCTTTCTTTCTTTCTTTCTTTTTTTCCTTTTTTTTTAATACCTAGTAAATTCACAACAAGACGCAAACCCAGCAAACACACGGCACAGCCAAATACCCAAACCTCTCAGCTGCTTGGTGACATGTGTAAGTGGATGCCATAGAGGAATGAAAATACATGTACAACAGGCCAGAGAAAGCAATTAAACAAAACTATGCAATTCTGAGGCCTCTGATCTATCTAGCTGTGTTCCTATCCAAAGGCTTGACAGCTGCATGAGTTATTTATCCACATGGTTAGAGTGCAAATAAATGCATAGGTTAGAATGAGAAATGTGGTTTGGGCCCTACAGGTAAATCAGAGAAAGTCTACAGAGCAGCATTTGCCCTCCTTTGTGGCTGCGTGTGAACTCTTTGTTTGGAGTGTGGGGAAGGGGCTAGCCTGGGAGGAGATAAAAGCTAGGCTTGCCTAATCAGGGCAGAAATAAACCAAGAGATTTCAATCTTCTGCATTTTTGGAAAGGAGTAGCACTCTCCAGTTGGCTCCCACTCAAAAGAGAAGATGCTTGAACACAGTTATTTTTAGGAACTGCAGTGATACGTAGTGCGCATGAAAGCATAGTGATATGATAAGAAATAAAATAAAAGAAATCTCATTTCTCCTCCCTCCCCAGATTGCTGGAGAAGCTGTTCCCCAGGAAAAAAATATGTAATTAAAAAAAAGAAAGTATTTTTAAAGAGAAAACATTTGTTTTCTTAGGCGTATATAGACAGTGTTGAGTGATGAGAATAAAATCTCAAATCCTAGGAGTTGTCACAAAACACATTTAAGGGAAAAAAATCTTAAGGATGGTGTTTCCCCAAATGCAAAACATGAGGGAGGAATCTGAAAAGGGCTTTACTTTCTGTGCAAAATCTCCATTGTTGCTTGGCAAACAATGGGAGCTCTGGGCGACTGTAAGGCTGTGCGGATGAATAGGGAATCCGCAGGATGTGTGCGGGTCAGTGCTTGGGGTCTCTGTCCTAAAGCCCCTTTCTCAGCTTGCCACAATAAAGTAGCACAAGCTTTAGTCTTTCCTGGGTCACCGGCCATCTTCTATTATTCAACACTTCACAACAAAAAACACTTATTAATCAGCGCTGACCAGAGGCCCCCTTTGAAACAAGAGAAGGGGAGAAAGAGAGAGGGGGGAGAGAGAAAAGAAGATTGAGAAACCCTTAACAGACCCTCCCAATACAAGAGCAACCATAGACACTTTCTCAACTGGCCAAAGAGATTTTTTTTTCTTTTTACCACAACAAAGTTTCCAATCAGGTCACAGAGGACTGGACTTTCCCCCCTACCCCCCAGCCCCCTTTCCCCTCTCACTCTCTTTCCTCCTTGCTCCGAAGATGATGGAGACTTTGTTTTGCAAGTAAGGATGGCTTTAGGTCAAATTGCCAAGATCTGATCTTAGAGGTGTACCACTGCTATACTGGAAGATAAGGCTGTTTCTCATCCGGGCCTCGACTCTGGAGATGGCGTAGGAGAGAAGAGGTTTGCTTGTGGGGCGCTGCTCTTGTGCTTTTAGAGCTGATGGATGAGGTGTCAGGGCACTAGTTGTGTGAGGACTGGTTTCAAAATGGTACGAGAGAGAGTCAAATGTGCCATTTATTTACTCTGCTGAGGGCAATCGTGGGCTTGTTGTTGCTGCTCTCAATTTTCTAGCACTGTAAGGGTGAGTTTTTTGGTGAAAAAGGACTGATAGATATGAGAGAAAAACTTTATATTCCTCTGTGCAATTAAGAATTCAAAGGCAGAGGTGCAAAAAGATCTTAAAGGACCTAATAAGTGATAATTTAATTCTTAGGGAAAGTAGAGGGATATTTTTTCTTTGCTGCCTTCTAATAATTTTTAGGATGTTTAATTATTCTTAGGTAAGTTGGTGTTTGTATGTAATGAAATATGCATAGATTGCCACACCACCCACGTTATGATGTTCATGTCTTACCCCCATGAAAATCATCTGAATAACTTTGCATAGATAAGCTTAGGTTGGAYGATAAAATTATTTTTTGAGTGGAGAACATGACCGAAAAATATAGACAGGCTTTATTAACAGTGCAGGTACAGATGTATCCAAGAGAACAACGTAATTCCTACTATTTTGTTTAACAAATGTGTAGATAGCAAATATTCAATTCCCTGTGGAATATCTGAGAAAATGAAATTGTTCTCTCAAGAAAAAATTAGTCCACAAGAAAGGTAAAACTTTTTTTTTTTTTTTTTTTTTTTTTTTTTTTCTGACTACATAGTCTGTGTGTGTGTGTGTACGTGTATGTGTAGCGGTGGAGTGGGCTTTTTTTGGGTTTGTTTGAAGCTGACATGGACATTTTGCTAAGGGTATATCACTTTATAGTATGAGCCTAAGAAAAGTTGTTCTTTAAGCCAATAGATATTGTACTTGGTAACGTGTAAGCTGCAACTAGTGCACTACACAGCTCCAAACTAAACGTTTTTGTTAGTGGAAACAAGAATAAAGTATTATTTGGGAGAGATAGCCTCTGTGGTGCTTTACCACAGTTTGCATTTCAAACACACGGCTGCAGTTCATGTTTTGTTCTCAGGAAATGTATTTTACTTAAGTGCTTATAGTACAGTATTCTATCTTTTCTCCCCTCAAATATTGTGTTACTCAGATTTTGCAGAGCTTGACGTTCCAGCAATGGAGTAATCAAGTGTTACCTAAATTATTTAAAGCCTGGGATTAAAGGCCTTAACGCTGAGTGCTGACAAGCTTTCAAATGTAGCCTGGGAAAAGTTTTGTATCCTTTCCTGTGTGTGTACACTTTGAAAATAATTTGTAAAAGTACAGTGAATTATTCTCAAAATGTATGCACAGAGAGAATGAATAATTCTTTTACAAGTTGCTCTCCAAAGAAATGAGCGACTATTAAAAATACAGTAGCAATGTATACAGAATAATATTGTGGCACCTGCAAAGCTAGTTTTTAACAGATCTGTTCCTTTCACCAGAGCTTGTTTAGAGGAGCTCTTTTATTTTAGAACTTTGTTTTGGTTTGCAACACAGAGCAAGTGTTAATTCAACAAATCTGACCATTTCAAATGCTAAGTTCCTTTGCATTTCGAGGCCCTATCCTGCATTTCTCGTATTTCAGAATGTCCAGTGGCTTCATGCTTTTGTGCACTGAAATTTAATGTATGATTATGTTAAAACTTTGGATTAAATGCATAAAAATGTAGTTTCAACCAGCTCAATTTTATTTTGACCGGTATGTGGATTTGGTGAGCTACMTATATATTTATTTAACTATGTTTTCTTTTTCCTAGCTTTCTTTGTGAATGGGTCGATGTTTGGTGTTAAACAATTATGAATAACGTCTTTTTTTAAAAAATGCCATGTACTGTGTTTTGCTGTACTGCAATGTAAAAACAGATGCATAAACATRCTATATTCTGCTCAGCTTTCATAGCATCATTATACCATACTTTTGACAATATCCTTTAAAACTAACATCATTCATAGAAATTAGGATTTGCCAAGTTTGTCAAAAAGAAATAGCAAAGGCAGTTACATTTTTCAAAGATTTCATCATTAGTAGGTTGTTCTGTGCCATCAGAAGACATACATCAGGAATGTTACTATATAATGTCAGATTCTCTTTCCATTCTTACTAATGGCTGATTGTGTGAGTACGTCCCATTTAAATCAGTGGGACTATTCACGGGCTAGGATGCTGCTCTACATGACAAAGGGAAGGACAAAATTTGGCCCACAGGAACGAATGACACTATTTGAAGAGCACGATAGCACTCAGAGTGAGGAAGGGTATTTGGATCTACCTTTAGTATAATGCACCATCTTTACATAGTGCTTTAAAAACGCAGATGTGTCTACACATATGAGTTTATAGCTTAAGCCAAGAAGGAAGAACAAGGCACTGGGGATAAGCAAGGCATATGAGACTGGTTGTGATGGGGAGTGGGGAGGATCGATTACAAGCAGGAGTGTGAGTTAAGGTGAAGACCTGAAGGGAGAGGACAACAGTGCTTTGTTGATGGAATATTTGCTGAAGGGCTAAGTTAAAGCTGAAGATGGGTTTAGGACACAAAAGAAGCTTGAGTTTACTACTGTAAAGTGCCCCAAAATCAAAAGATTTTCTTCCCATATAGTTGCTTAACATTTGTTGTTTTAAATTGATTTCATACTTATTTACATTGATATTCTGAAGGCTGAAAGAGCTTTAAATTATTGCCATGTCTATCTTGCGTACAGTACATCCTGGGTTAATATGACTTATTGTACACTAACTGTACTTGATATCTATAGAAATTTGGATGTTCTTGGCATAAATTATCTCCAGTTCAATGAATACTGCTTTGCCTGTATGTGGGTTGTAGGTACCATACTTGCTAAGGGTTTTCCAGCCAGCTTATTCTGGAGATGAGTTGGTTACAATTCAAAATACACAGAGGAAGATTTTATAAAATGAATTCCTGAAAATTTGGCAAGGAGAATATATACAGCATTTTAGCCTGGTATGCCTGTAGAAATCTGCCTGATGTAAACCTGAGGAATTACACCTCTACATTTTTTTCCATACCTGTATCAGAATAGACTGGTGATAAATAATAAAAAAAAAGTAAACATATCTTGGTTTTTGGGTCTGCAGTTTGGATGTGTATAAATATCAGCGTGTGTTTTGCTCTAGTAAATCTGGTCCTTGATACTTAATATAGAGGACGTATTCATTTGATAGAAAGTGTGCTATACTGAAATACAAAGCAGAAGGACATGTGAGTTTACCTCCTAATGGAAATATTTATTCAGCTACTCTAAAAATTGAAATCTTGTGCATAATTTGCAGTAGTACTGTGATTTAAGATAGTTTCTGACAAAGATAGTTATAGAATTATCAGTTAAAACTGCATTAGAGATATATCACACTTTGGTGGGTGTAATGCACATTTGATTAAATGAAAGCATAGAATATGCAGAGAACTGTAGGATGCAACAGAAATGATGCACACTAACTAAATGTGTGCGAGTACTCTTAGCCACACTGCAAGTTTTCTGCTGTGTTCTGCACAGCAACCTTGGACCTCTGTGGAGATTTTGTCCCATGTTTTAATAAAGACATTTATCTCAATGGCATGCAACGTGCTGTCCCTGTAAGAGTAGCATGAACCCAGCATACCTGCTGTAATGCCTCAGTTTCTTTATAGACCAGAAGTTTAGGAAGTGTAATCTTAACAGCTGATGAGCTGAAGGCCTGCTGGGAGGAGACGCAGGAAATAAAAGGGCGAATCTGTTGGTCAGTTTGAAAGAGATTTGAAAGCTGTTTCTGAAAATACATACACACACGCACACATTCACATGCACACATACACATATTTTAAAAGTGGCATTTGAGAGGTGAAATATTCACCAAAAATTAATTTTGTGTATCTAAAGAATTCAAAAACAATGAGTCATTCTTTCCAAGGCCACATATATATATATATATATATATGTATGTATTTTTTTTTTCTCCCTCAGATAATACATGCCGGATAATATATCTAAGGCTTGTTTGCCTTTGTTTTTGAGCCTGGGGCTCTATTTTTTCCAGACTTTTCTCTTTAACTGCAGAGGCTGGAAATTTACTTTAAAAAGAAGATTTGATCTTCCCTTGCAGATATCTTGACTGCAGCAGCTGGGGCTTTGTGAAACATTGGCTCACGGAAGTGGGAGAGCTAGCGCTCTTAAGGAGCTAAGGAAAAGGCCTGGGCTTGTTATGGAACCTTGTAGTTGAGGGAGAACAAATAACTAAATACCAGACTTCAAAAGCTTCCGTAACTCTCTGTGTGTGTTTGTTTGTATGAGGGGGTGAGTTTGTTCACAGATTCTCTCTAGAGGAGTGTGGAAGTCTGCAGAGCAGATGCCCGTGAGCATGAAGCTCATGGCTGATGTACTGGAGGTGAGGCTATGTGTCGATGGATGAGCCCTTCAGAGGAGCGAGGGGACGGAGGCAGTAGATCCTCTCAGAGGCAGGAGCAGTGGCTTAGGGGGGAAGCTGTGGCTCATGCATCTGATACCTAGGTCCTTAAGTGCGTCTAAATTGATAATCTCTACAGCCAAATTCAGCTCACTTAGCCAAGAACCGCTCCACTTTGGCTGCAAAAGCTTGAACTCCGTGCAAGGTTTAATTTGCTTAGCCACATCTTTCATGAAAAAAAGGCTTTGCAATTATAGATGTAATGGTTTGGGAAAAAAGAAACCAGTAGATGGCATTTAAAAATATTCAGCACTGTTCATAGGTTTTATTGGATGAATGCAAGTTCTTGTTATTGCAACTGGCTTTGGGTACAAAGATATTTAAATATTAAGTTTAATGAGGAGGTCCCTGGTTATCAAGCAGGATATGCATGTGTGTATGTGGGAAGGAGTGAGATTAATTTAATCTATTCTTCATCTGTTTTCAGAAACAGCTTTTCAGTTCAATTGCTGCTCGCTCTCTCTCTCTCTCTTTTTTTTTTCTCTTACTTTTTTTTTTTTTTTTTTTTTTTTTTCGTGCCAGCCAAAGCAAGCACACTTCAGCAAGGGTCATTTCCTCCCTGGTGTTCACACAACAGCCTCCTATAATGCTGTCCAAAATATGTGATTAGACATTTGCTGTGTTTTGAGGAGGAGAACACAGAGAAAGAGAAAAGCTTATTTCTTTGCATTTTATTTGAGTTCACAAATAAAAATCACTTGCAGGAAAGATCAAGCATTGAGTATCTTAGCTGAAAATAGCAATGCTTTCAAAAGTTGTGAGTTCATGAAACAGACTGCTTTGCATTCTTAATTTTGGTGAATGTGATCATTGCATGCTAATCTGTWTAATTTTATGTAATCTTCCTGCAGAACTGGAAATGTTTAATCCAAAATAGTTGGTTGCTATTTTGTGTACTTGAAGTATCAGCAAGAATTAGTTTAATTTATGTTAGTATTTTTTGGGAGCTACCAGTTGGTACTGCCTACCTGCAGAGGTAAAAGTAGTATCATGTGACACTGTTGCCAGCATCACTTATGCTAACATAAAAAGATGCTGAAACAGACTGTTTGTAATTATGGATGATCATATGCTGAATCTGTGTATATATGAAAATAACGTCTTGGATAGGTAGCTTTGATCATATCACTCATACTCTACCTCCTGGTTGTTAGTTCTCCAGGAATGGTTTGGAAATTGCAGGTGTTCCCCACCTGGTCCACAGAAAGAGTTTATATAGTATTATCTGTCAACTAAAGTATGATATGGGTATCAGATGAACTGCACTGAAAACTGAAGGCTGCTTGTATTCTATCTGATAYATATTCAGAAAACAAAAACTGTGACTCTGTGTTAGCCCCCTACCAAACAGTTTTGTTCAATCTTTTATTGTCTTCCCTTTCTGCCCACCGAAACTCTTACCTAGTTCCAGTGGTTCACAGAAATAGCATGAGGGCTTATCATAATTTACAAAGATGAGATTTCTGTTACAAGGATGTGATACAACAACTGTCTGAGCAAATAACTAAGATGGGACGTACCAGCAGACAAAGCTTGGGAACGCATGGTGTTGCTTGTAGGCTTTCCACATCTAACACAATTGCTGTTCGTGGAAGTTCAGACTAGAAAACACTTATATCTAGATTGCTGCCAGGTTCTAGCCCAGTGTTTTGGAGAACTAGAAGTGGGAGTCTAAACGTACTGGGCTTCTTAGTTTTCAAATAAGTGAGGCAGGCAGGATTTTCTCCCTTTGTGGGAGGTTCTGAGGCATGGAGCTTTTTATTCATAACAGATTTGACAATTAATAAAAATATTTAGGCTGATATTTTATTTTATTTATTTTTGCTAGTATAACTAATAGCTTCTTTTTGTCAGTTCTGCTTGTTACTTACAAGTGGAAGGATACAAAGACAGTCCTTCTAAACATAAAATGAAATATCCTTTTTATTTTCTGTTARATTTATCTATTCTATATGTCTTTCTTATCTTTCTACTGTGTTCTGTCTTAATTAGAACTCATTTGCAGCAGTCTGCATAACTTATTTGTTACTCATCATAGTACCACTATTTAAACCAAAACCTATAAAATCTTTTCATCATGCCATTCCTTTTTGATTTCTTGCTTTTATGTGTTTGGTGGTGATTCTCAGATGAGATCACAGTTTGAAAATGAAGCATACATATAATTCACTTAATTAATTTATATTGTATTTCAATACATTTAAATGTTCACATCTGTTTTATTTTCTTGACAGCTGAGTATTCTATGTCTATTGGAAAAGTTAAGGATTAGTACCCTATGGTGAAATGTAAATGTAAAATGTTGGATTCTGCCCTATTTTGTACTTTTCCTTCACATTTAAAACAAAACATGTAAATATCCATACTATATGAAATTAAAAATGGAATTTGATGAGATTTTAATTTTCTCTCTCTCATATGTCCTTCTGGCAGTGGATATTAGTAGGAGTATATGACCTGAAGTTCCTGGTGTAGAGCTTCATTCTGGTGCTGCTCTCTTAATCTGTAGTGCCTATCATGATTTTTTTTTATTTGAATATTTGTGATTGATCTTTTGTCAAAACTTGAACTTCATGTAGTGTAATCTGGGTTTAATGGTTTCCATTCATTCAAATTAAGATTCAGTGTTCTTTACAACACAATCCTGTAAAGGGATGAACCCCATCACTGACAGGAATGGATAAATCATATTTTAGAAATCACTATATGATAGATGTTTTATTAGTTTTATGATTGTGAAGAATCAGAATTTTATAATATGCCAAAGATTTTTTGTGTGTGTTTTCACTGATAGACAGAGTGCTATCTATTACGTATGCATTAATAACTTTACTGGGTGACCTGAAAGGATTATGTGGGAGCCATTGGCTAACAGTGATGATTTCACCTATGAAGAAAGATATGCAGTGCTACTGAAAAGCATCTAATTTAATGAAGTCGGATTAAATGAAATTTGAAGCAACCTGCTTATTAGTAATATTCAGCCTGCTAAACACCCTCAATTTTTTATAGATGTTCTTCCCCTCTACTAAAGGCAGGCAGGCAGGCAGCTCTTCATGCCAAATAATAATTATTCAAAAGTTTTTAGACCTCTGAGTAAATACTTGTATACATGTGCTTCACAGAAGAGCCGGTTTCTACAAGCAGTCCTGGKCCCGCTGGTCAGGATGTTATTCCAGATTCCTAAGGGCCAACTCAGAAAAGCAGCCAAGCCAACAACAGCAGAAGATACAAGGTTAGAAAAATAATTATTTGAACCATGGTGTGATTTAAAATAGTTCATAACTGAAAGGATGCTAGTTACTTTGTCTTTGCAAGTAAGCTCAGCTCTATACTACCAACCCTGGGGATTCACTTTCCTCTAAAGATACTAGTTTCAGAGTTCAATGTCGCTTATTGCACTTGGGTAGATAACCTGACTTTGGACAAGAGGATCAGAGTGAGAGCTGGAATGGGAGTTAAAAAAAATCTGTGGATGGCTGAGATGAGTTTTAGTTTTTGTTTTCAAGTTAGTCAGGTTCAAACCCAGGTCTTTGCCAAGTGTCCCAAACACCACTGTTAAATTTAAAAATTACCATTAAGAAAATCTCTAAAAGTTTAAGAAAAATGTAGGCTTCTGGCTGTATTGTTGGTATTATTTCCTGATGTTTCTCCTTTTGCTGGAAAGTAAGGTCCCCATTCTTTAGTATTACTCTTGCTCTCTGGGCTTATATTCTTGACCAGATTCCTTATTTTATTCCACCTTTAAAATTCTGTTCTCATCTTACTGYCTGGATTATCTGTGGCATTTATTTTACCCATGTAAATTATTTCTTTCAAATTATCCTTTGTCCTCCCACACTTTCTCTACAAATTTCTAGAATCTTACAAATACAAAGATTAATTAACTAATAGTCAGATGCTAGACTGAAATGGGTAAGTAAGTATTCTCTCTGCTTTAGCCTAATGGAGAATGAGACATGGAGGCTGGAAGACTTGACTGAAAGGAAAAGAATTTGGCTCTTAGCTGAGGTGAGCAGCTGAATTTTCTTCCTCCTTGACCTATGTATGTAGTCTGACAAGAGGAAAACTTGGTAGAAAGAGGGTTTCCATGGTGTAGACTCTCAATAACTTGAAGAAATAGAGCATCCATGTTTTCCTCATACTTTATCATCCAAAGTGCAGAAGGTGCTGGGGAGTGTTAGGACATAGGACAGGAGCAAGGACCTCTCTGTGAGCTATTGCTGATGAGTGGGGCTATCAGAAGGGTCGTGTCCTTGACTTTGACTGTCATACGTGCTGGGCTTTCTGCCAGCTCTGAGACATGACAGATGCCACCAGGAGGGGTAGAAGTGCTCTGTAAAGGTAGGAAGCCTGAGCCCTCTTTCTGCTAGGGGGAGAAGAGCCTGCTGCTGAAGTTGTGTGCCTGAGGTCTGCAGAAGCCAAGAGCAGTGTCTTGCCAGCGGTGGTRGGCACCTGCCTTTCCCATTGCTTTGAAGGATTTAGAGGTTCTTGCTGAAACAACTTGCACAGCAGTTGAGTGCTGACTGCTGAAAGCTGGAGAGCTAGCTCTGATCTCCGTGTTGCTGTCTGCACYCTGCCTGCCCTACTTGGGATCGCTGGGCTGGAAATCGCATTGCTTGGCCTAGTGTTTACTCCTGTGGTGCATATAAAGAAGGACAACAACCACATGTATAAGGGTCTTGTCCAGCAGAGGTGTTTTATTCTGGCAATTTTACAGCATGAGCCAAATACRACTTTTCTTCTGTTTTGGGATGATGCATTCTTTGTCATGTTCAAAAAGTAACACGAGAAACAAGTGTGAAGACTTTATTTCAAGTGGTGATATTTACCTACTCACTAAGCCAGGATAACAGATACATTAATGTGTGTACTGTCCAAAAGGCTAGTAGTCAAAAATACAGCCCTTTCTTCCCCCAGCCACCGCTGCTTGTGAATTTATTTTGTTATCCGGATAAAACTTGTTAAAGTTTAAGTTGAATCAATTAACAAAATACTTCTACATGAAGGAAATGGGCAAGTTACAAGCCAGTGAAGTAGGAACCTTTTCATTAGTTTTACTTGTGCTGTTATGTTGTGAGGAGTAATCATAGTAACTGTTTAAGGTTCCTGGACAGGCAGAATTTGTTTTGAAGAATATGGACCGTATTTGGGTATAGACAAAAAAGGACAATGTTTGTTTATATGAGAGCCTACCTTTCTTAAAAGCACCATTATCAGTTAAAGGAATAGGTCTTGCCAAACTAGGTTAGGACATTTTAAAGACCTGATTCCACCTTAGCTGCAAAATCTTTGTTATGCATTGATAGGCATACTCAGCACCTCTCAGAAACAAGGAGTAAATATGTACAGGATGTTAATATTTTTATGTGAGGGAACCACTGCAGACCACAAATTCTGTGAGGTAGGTTCCTTCTCTAATTATCTTCTCCCTGAGGTACCTATTATACCCTATGGTGGAATAAATTATATTACTAATTTTATTCATTTAGATAGGAAATGGTTTCTCAAAAGGAGAAACTAAAAGAGACAGGATCAGAAAAGGAAATGAAGGCTCCGCCTTGATTCTAACAAGGTTGATTTTTGAATATCCTGCAGTTAYGTATTCCCATTTGATACCTCAGGTAAATGCACTAGCTTTATCTCATACAAGAAGTCACACGGACTTTAAATTGGAGCTAATCATGTGAATCTGGTGACTAGAATAGTCTTTACAATATTTTTAAACATCTGGTTTATTTTAAGGAAAGAWTTGATTATTATTTGGGTTACACTATTAAGATCAAGATACAAAGTACTATTTTATTGCATGTTCTAAGTGAGTGCTAATCACTGCATTTGACAGCAATAATATTTTTAACATTCACTGTAGTCATACTAAATCAGAAAGAGGACATTGCTGACCCAGCTAGGGTAACTTGGTATGATTTAAAGCATTTAATATGACAATGCAGAAAGCATCAAGGCTCCACATTATCCTGTTGTTGTTAAGAGAGTGAAAGCAAGCAGGGAGGAAGCTAAAGGATTGCCTGGTGTTAACTGTTGGTTAAAGCTGAGGTTTAGAATGACAAACGCTGAACTGATGAATACAATGTTGGCTAAAACAATCCGAGACCAATTCCAGCTTCTAAACATTTGTACTGTATTCATTTTGATCTGTTGATGTATCCCCAGTGAGTGTTGTGTGTGGTACAGTGGTGCAGGGTGCTCATTGCAATAACCCTTTGCACACCTGGTTATTCCTGTAGGAGGCTGATTGACCAGATTAAATCTACCCACCCTTGTATTGCTATGGAAATAGTGGTGGCTGGCAGGTGTGGCTTCTGGAGGAAATGAGGTCTGGTAAGGATGGTTAAACCCAGGGTCTAAGGKTGAAGAAGAGAAATGTTCATGGGAAATATTATGAGAAGGTGAGCAGTCTCTGAGGACRGAGAGAAATAAGACGCTGAATGAAAGGTATTTCTGGAAATGGCTACACTGTGACATGGCAGCTGTTGAACAGCAACTCATAGCAGTTGTACTAACCTAAAACCTGGTGGCAGTGCAGAGATGAAAATCTCCTAGGGAGCAGCAGCATCCCCTGCCTCTCCCTGCTTAAGGTTGAAYGGTACAAACAGAGCTCAGAGTGCCTGCAAACAGCCTCTGCAGGAGAGGAGGTACCAGCAATCAAACAGAATTTGTTGCAGGTCCTCTCTGCTATGCAGGCTTACACGGTATTATAGACACAGCCACATGCTCCCGAGTCTGTGCTTGTGTGCTTCAGGGTGTAACTTGCATTAAAAATCCTACTGTTTCATGCGGAAGGCATCATTATGATTATGTTTTGGAACCTCACATAATGCAGTGCAGACTTGCACCAAGAAATCTCTGCACACATCCTACAAAGTGGAATCCTTCTCTCAGTAAGAGTTTCAGTGGGAGTTGAGTATCCATATAATTTTATGGGCCTTAAAGTTTAAATTACCTCTGCCATGTCACTAGATAAGTTAAATAGTCTGAATTTCCTTATGCATAGTAGGCTTTGTAGCCAGTCTCCTGGCTTTCTTCTGAATTCTGTTCATTCTAATACTCCCTTTGAAATATGGACACACATCTCAAGATGAGTTCCAGTAAAGATCTGGTTAACGTCATCTATTGTGAACCTACTAGTAATACTTTCTACTTCTACTATTCCCACTGCTTATATACGCAGGGATCCTTTCAGTTACTGTGCCCCACTGAGAGTTCAAATTGAGCTGCATCAGGAGGTCCTCTTATGGCTGTAGGGAGATATTTAAAGCATGACTTGAGAGTAAGCAGTGCAACGTTGTTGCCTATTTCTGGGAATTCTCTAAAGTAATAGTTCTGAGAAATGTAATTTTTCCTCCCTTTAAGTGGGATTTAATATAGTCCTAAAGATTAAAATTCAGTTGTTAATGTAGTTTTGCGGTTGGTTATTTTCATTTCTATCCTTTAAAAACACATTCAGTTGTTGCACTTATTCTAGATRCTTAAATCGTGGCCCATGACTTCTCCATGTCTATTCAATCAAAGGTGTTGCAAAGCTTCCAAACTCGGGAACAACATTAGTGAAATAAGTATAAGAACTTGACTGCGTGATTCTTGAGAGCATAATCGACAATCTCAGATCCACTGTCTGAGCTTGTAGCTTGGTTCTGTTTTTCCTGAGATATTTAAATATCAGTTGAGACTTTGAGACTAGCAGGTRAGAATTGCTCTAGTCTACAGTTCAGGATTGCACCTAAGAAGTGAATTTCTATTTCTCTGAATGCTTTGTTATTTATGCCAAGTAGAACAGCACCACCAAAGAACAGGTTGCTCTGTCTCTCAACCAAATTTTGATAGTATCATGGTTAGGGCACTGTGCTGGTAGGTAGGAGACAAATACATGAATATGAGTTTCCTGCCTACCAGGAGGTGCCTGTGCAACTGGAATAGATACTGGAATTAAAAAGAGATTATCATTCTTATAACTTGGCTCCTGAATTTTTTTTTAGTTTCTGAAATTTGTCTCCCAACAAAAATAATTTGGGGAGTTTTATGGAATCCAGCATAACTGAAACAACTGTTGGCATTTGGATTGTGCACTGAAAGAAATTTCTACAGCTCTGCACATGGATAATTAGCATATCTGTCCCATGAAGAACTAATCAATGATGGTTGAGTAACATTACAGCATAAGCTGCTGTTGCTGGAAGGAGCAGGAAAGGAATGGTATGGCAGAGAGATTGCTCAGTGGCTGGTGATCTCGGAGTTTGATCTATTAGCTTGATCCTTTTTCATAGTTGACTGGGAAAGTGGTTTTGATTTCTTAGAGACTCATGGTCTACCTCAGAGATATGCAACATTAGTCTTTGAGATCGATAGGTTCTAGATACATTATTTACATTGCCCATGGATATAAAAATGGATATCAGTGAAGATTCCTTTCTCTCTTCCATTCCTTGTGAAGCAAACTGAGGGGAAACCAGTAGAAAAAATATGCATTATTGTCTAGGTGTGATCTTCTGCAAACTTATCTCAGAAGAMCAAGCTGTCTTTAAAGCAGAAAGATTCCTCCAAGTAGTCCACCTTTTTCCTTTTTTTCATTTCCACTGTTTTTGCATAATTTCTGTTGCACAAAACTCAGCAATCCTCAGGTTCTTCACATTAGTTCCAAACAATATGTCTTCTGATACTTCACCATACTCAGAGAATGAGACCTTAACCTCTGCCATCTCTGACATCTGGACTGGGCCTGTGAAAACTTTACCACTCTCTCTTTAGGTTAAAATCAATAATAACTATCCTGAATAGATATTAGATTTCATTATTAAAAAATGCATATGACATAACAGTAATACCAGGTACATCCTTCTCTCCAGTTGTCCAGTTTGCCCTGAGTGTATTGATAAAAACTGGTTGTCTTACAGAAACTTCTTTTCTGACGCTCAAAATTTAGAAAAATAAAAACTGGCATTATTATAAAATGACCATTTTACTCCTGACTATTATTCATTTTTCTCTTCCAGAACGTGACCTTCCCTGGGAAATGCACACTTAAATGGTTTAACAGCTATGAAAACAATGCATTATTTTTTTAAAGAGATGCTTTTTAAAAGCCAAGTGATATCTAGATATAAATACRTCTGGAATTGCACAGAGGAATAAGAGACAAATCTGTTCTAAATTGTTTGATTTAAATTTTTTGTCCTTTTATTTTCCAGGACAACATGTTTAGTTGGTAGGAGTGAGATGAGAAAGGAGAGAATTGTAGAGCTGAGAGTTGGGAGAGGTAGAGAGGGTAACAGTCTTCATGGGAAAGAGCAGTGCGTGTCCTGCTGTGGGRAGAAATAAAGACTTGAGGTATGAAGAGAGGATTAAAACAGGTAGGACAGCAAATGAAACAGGATCAATATTTAGAGGTGTAAAAATAAWAAAAAAAGAGATTTAGAGAATAAGAAACTAATATTTAAAGATGAGCAAACTCAATGAGGTGGTGTAAGCACTTCAGTTCAAGGTGGTTACAATGTGGTAAGAGGGGGGTTCATTACCCCTGTGGAAGGCCAAACAGAGGTTCACCTTGCCTAATTCTTATTGATTTGATTTCCATGGAGGCTGTGTTTAATTAGTCTTTTTAAATATATCCCCAATGAAATAATAATAATAAAATACTGCCTGCATTCCAGCTCCATGTTCTTAAAAAATAAAATGGGAACAGCCGTATTCTGTTAATCCTGGGAGATTAATGAAAGTGACATCATTAGAAGTATGTACCTGATTCTCCTTGAAATCAATGACATCGAGGTGTCTGACTTCCTTTGAGAAGCTCAGCCCAAGTAGCTTAGTTAAGGTCGCACTAGAAGTGCAGCAGGGAGGTGAGACCTGAATTTAGTGCCTCTGGCTATTCTTTTCAGTCTCTAGGATTTTTTAGTTTCTGGGACATATAGTAAATCTAGAGGCTCTTAACCTAAAGGCTTCCCAGTTTAGGAAGCAAGAAGAAGCTGGGAAGCAGCATGTCCAGTTGACCTAGAAAGGTTATACAACTTACCAGATATAAGCTAAAGAATATTGTTTTCTCTCTCCTTTTTCTCTTTTTTTATCCCCTTACTTTAGACTTTGGCTGAAATAAGACATACTAAGCTTAATATTTAGCTCTCTTGGAGCATGTTGAGAAAAGCCTTGGTGAATCTATACCTGTGCCAACCCCAAGCAGCACTCCACYTGGAGGAACCTGTTCAATGAAAGGGCATAGTGCAACATTTGGTTTCTTTTCTCCTCCTTTTTCTTTGTACTTGAGGCTATGACCCTAGAACACACTAGTGTAACGGAGAGAAAAGATGGGCATTGAAGAAAAGGTGCATTAAGATATAGAAAATGCATAGAAGATGTCAGGGCAAGAGACAATTGGCCTGAAAGAAAAAAAAAGATTAGAAAGAAAAAAAAAGGTTTYGCTTAAGGAAGTTTATACTATGCAGAATTTCAATGTATCATCTGATAAATGATTTCTCAGTAAAATGGAAACAAGAAAATRTCCTTGGCTCATAGTGGGTAAGAGGGCCTGAGAGGCCTTACACCCAGAGGGCCTATAAGGGAAGATTGTTTGAAAGCTCCAATGACAAGTACTTGCCCTATGGACAGCCCGTCACTAGGGACTCTTGGTGCCAAACTTTTTTCACCCCCTTGAAAGTCTTCTTTGTTGTTCTGAAAAGCTGGCAGCCATGTTAGAGTATCTTTATTTTGAAAGGAGATTCTGGAGGCTTTTTTAGTAACTAAAGAAAATGGCCTGTCTCTTGTTAYCTTCTGGTTAGTGAGTTTTGAAAGCACTAAATGATGTCTCTTTTAAAAACAAAAAACCCAAGCAAAACTGGCCATTCCTCATTTGGTTCCCAAATACATGAAATGCTTTTTTGTTTTGTTTTGTTTCTTAACAGTTCCCTACAGCAATCCACTAGATTAAGTTGAATTCTTTTTCAAAGAAAATAGCATACATCCATTGTAAATTTGTGTTTTCATTATGGTTTCCAGTACTGAGTAGATTCTTGTGTGGAATTCATGTCTCTGGGTACATGAGACATCACGTCTCTGTGTTGAAAAATATCCAGAATGAGGAAGCACCTTTTTTCCTTGGAGGGTCAAGGGGGAGTGAGAGGAGAGTTAAAAACAAGTTTTCTTTTTGATGCTGAGGCCAATTTTCAGCTATATTGTTACAGTTTTACTGAAATCGTATTCCTCATGTGGGAGGTGGCATCTTTTTTCCTATAATTTATATATTGTCTCTGTTTAAATTTGAAATAAGATTCAGCTGGAAATGTGATGTAGTGCCCAAGCTTAGCTAAACCAAGGGAGCGCTGTTATTGTGGAGCTATAACCTATAATCAGTGGAGATGGGTTCTGGAGAAAAAGATTGAAATCATACTTAAGTAATTTCTAAATGTAGCTTAAACCAAATCTAGACTGACTAGCGAACACAAGTTTTGCCCTGTGTCCGGTCTTCTGATGGTCCAGATCAGAAACCTGCCTGGATATRCTCTGATTCCCTTCTGACCTTCTCTCGGGGCTTCTCTCTAGTGGGATTCAGCACATGAAGGGATGGTCTGGTGGCAGATGTGCGAGCTGGGATTTGTTCAGGGAGATGACCTCTTTGCTGGGTGTGGGCCAGCATGATCCAGCAGGCTGGCTGAGCTGTGGGTCCTCCTGTGGTGTGCGGCATGCAACATCCCGCTCCTTCACTGGGAGCTTCCAGGGCTGACTCTGGCTCTGCTTGCCCCATCCCAAGAGTGCAGAAGGGCTTTGCAGCTCCTAAGAAGAGCTCTCGGCATCTCATGCAGAGTCCTAGTGCCATGCACACCCCAAATCCCAGCTCTTGGAGTTAGAGGATGCCCTCCAGGTTGTGAGAGAGAGGGGAGCGATGGGTCAGCTTCTGAGGGTCTACATCTCAGAGCAGCAGAACTACTCGCATTCTACTCACTTGAGATTTCTTTTTTTTTTCCTTTTCCTTTTCCTTTTTTTTTTTTTTTTATTTTAAAGGAAGGGTTTGATTTTGTATAAAACAATCTTTCTTTAATGTGACCAGGAGCAAATTTATCTTGTTAGCACTTATTTACAACTAACAATTCTCAATTAGCATCTGAGCCTAGATTCCCATTTCTATAAATCCCTAATGAGAGTATAAATTACTAATGAAGCAGCTAAATCTCTGGGCCAAAGTCTTACTTCATTTACACTATAGTGTAAATCTGAAGTGTCTCAGTTCATCTGAGCAGATTTACTTCACAATAAAACTGGTGTAACAGATACGCGAATGTATCCTCGAGGCTTTTATAGTGGGCAGCACGAAGTGATATTGTTCTGACTAATCTTCAGATTTAGGTGCTCTTAGTGAAAATGTCTCAAATGTTTCTGTAGTGTTGTGCTCAAACCTATTTGACTGATTTGTTTGTCTTAAGACTTTGACTCCTTTAAATGTTGTCTTTTTTCTTCTTATACTTGCTGGTTTTGGTGGATGTAGGATATGTACACCCTGAAATATTTTACACCTTTTCTTATAAGCAATAAAAACCTTCTACATTTATTTTTACTAACTTTTAACTTCCACATGGCATGCCTCATGAAAAACAGGAGCAATTTAAACTTCAGAAATGTAAGAATGGAAGTAATTCACAGTCCATTTTAAATATCTGCTTCTTTAAATGTCTCTAACTAATCTGTGATAGTATTAGCATGCACTGTAGCAAAGACCCAGACATAAACTTACCGTACTAGCTAACTATATGCTTGTCTTGAATGCTTTAAAAGCATGCTAACCTTCTGTCAGGCGCAGGTTATCTCGGCTACTGTGTTCATTCAAAATAAACCAGTGTTCTAAAGCTGCAGGTCTTTTAGGAAACCATCACAGTCTCCCCCCAAATGTAGACGGTTATGTACATCCTACTTGTGCCCATGCTGCTGTTTTTGAAGTAAATGGCAAAAAATTAAGTAGGCTTAGTTGGCATCAGAAACTCAAAAATATGTTAAGGGACCAATTTGGCCCAGTTCCGCTGAGTGCTGAGTGGTGTCTGCTCATCACATCTTGCATCACCATGTCTAGCAATGGTCTTTTGCATCCTGGACTCCCAGTGAGGCTGATGAAAGTTTAACCCAAATTAAAAACTACAGGATCCAGCCTCATGTTTGACAGATTTGAAAGGCTGAATATTACAGGTAAGAGCTGTACTTGTAGTCCAAACGTTAATAAAACACAGGTGGCAGCTGCCTGTGTTAGATTAGTAATGGAAGTAATGACTTCCTTTAGTTAAGATGCATTCAAAGAGTTTCTTGCAAAGTATCTGAAATAATTAATTAGAATTTCCAACTAATATTACATGGATGACAAAGTATAAGGTTAAAATTGTTATATTTGTGAAAAAAGAGAGTTGATGTTGTCACATTGAGTGACTAACATTTTTACTTTTCTCCCAAGTTGGGAAAGTTCAAACATGTGTTTATAAAGGAGAAAAGGCTACAAAATATTGAGGTACTGCCACAATTAGAATAAAAATTATTTTACAGCTGTTTTATTATRCTTTGTAACGTGGCATGTCTAAGTGAGTTCTATTATTCTTAGAGTATTAGCCCTGAAATTTTTTAGACTATTGTGTGCTCTATATTCTACATGATTGTGCTGGCTTACAGGCAATCGTAGGGAGTGAAAAAAAACCATAACTAGAAATAGCAGTAGTTACTTTGATTATGAAGTGAACTCYGAGGCTGAACACGTTTTTCTAGATCTCGGGATCTCTCTTCTTTCTAGAAAAAAATGCAAAGAGGTAATAAACTTGCTGTGTATTAACAAAAGATGCATATATTTAAGTTCTAACATAAAGCTTTAATACAGCAATCACATGTTAAATCAAGCTGTTTTTCTTGCTCCTGTGAAGGACTGAGCAATTGAAAGCTAGCAAAGGAAGTCATCCTCAGCAGAAGGCTGTCTGTCTCCTAGAAGGTCAGATCTGAGATACATAAGATGAGACTGGTCTCGTGGTTTATAGCTGCTGAAGCAACTGCTCTAGCCAGTTAGATAAGTTAGGACTGTTTATGTAAGGGCTCTCCCTGAAGTTATGATGTGATGCATCAGCTTTTTTTCTGAACTGCACAAAATATTTATTTCAAACCTTCCCGTGCCTGAAGATAAAACATAAATTTGGTGTCACATAGTTGGCAAAGGCAGTCTCAGAATTAGGCATTCTGAATTCTGCGTGGCATTTGCATGCTTTATAAATGGCTGTTTTAGTATAAAAACATAGTTGTCATCTTGCTAATATACCAATATGTAAATAGCAAAATGATGATATGCAAAAATGGAAGGATGAATATAAAACATTTGGTAACAGCTTACTTTATTTCTTGTAAATACTTCTTTTTTGGTGACATATTAAATAAACAATTGTAAGTAGAACAGTAACAATTTTTGTGAGCACAGTGATATCTGAATAGAAATGAAGACCTGGAAGAGATTCTTAAGTCTAATATTTGTCAAGAATTTGTCTTTTAGGTGTGTATTTTTTTTAATGTGATGAATACTTCATTCAGCCAGCTATTGTTTTGTGGTTATAAAAATACAGATAGATATGCTAATGAAATAAAATTATTTTTGCACAATTTGCAGCAACTAATATTGCCTTGAAATCTATTTTAATTGATTAAATGCAATTAAGGTTGAAAATGCAAAACCAATAGTTTAAATTCCTGGCTTTTTCTCATGCAGAAACAAAAACAAATTGAAAACAATAGAAAAAAATAAAAGCAATGTTTTTAAAGGTTCAACAGAAGTAATTAGTCAATAAAAACTACATTTCATTGTGTATACTGTATTTAGGTTTTACAGGAGGCATTTTTAGAGTTAACAATTTCATATATACCATAAGTAAATAGATGAGGAAGGATTTCTGTCAGACGCTGGGGTGACGGGTTTTAGTTTAAATCCTTAAGACAGATAGATAGAAGTAGATTAACTGGCCTTAATTATTTCATGTTCCCTGTCTGAGTGGTAACATGTTTCTGTGTTCAGCTAGAGTGTCCTAGCAGCCTGAAGCTGTAATGTATTTATTGCCTTTTGATGCGTCTTGTTTAACATTTGCTTAACACATTTATTCAAATGAGGCAGGGCATTTGTTTATCCCTTATCAAATGAAGTGGGACAGTTCTAGGACAAGAATAAACAGACAATATCAACAGAAGCACCTTAAGACTTCTTTTTAACCATAGGATAATGCTTACCAAAGAAAATATCAACCCTACTATGTCTGCTGGCCAAATCATTCCTTAGTTGAACTTCGGGTACCTTTTGTTTGATCTCTTGAAATGTAATAATCTTTAAAGGCTGTAAGAATGCCAAATACAACAAACAACCTTAAAGCCAAATCAAACTCCTCCTCCTGCCCCCAACCTGAAGCAAACTAACCGACCCAACCCTGGGAGCACCTAAACCAATAAAACACATAAGTAAACCTTACTTCTTTATGAAGCATGACAAGGCTTTAATTCAAGCTCTTAAAAGATAAAGTACAAAAAATATTTATCGTGACTTGCAATTGTTTGGATTATGTTGAATAACGAATTGGGCGAAGTGTAGCTTCTAAGCTTAATGCGATAGYGACACGCATATGTGCTCTGTAGAGTGGCCGTTCTCTCTAGTTTTCTCCTTCCTGTCCCCACTGAAATGAATCCTTACTCCATCCTGTGCTCGCCGCTTTGATTTCTATACCTAGATAAGAACTGCACAAAATCAGCAGCAGACTTAATTACAGCTGATATTTGGTTCTGACCTCAGTCGTCAGGCATCTTCTGTCCCTTCTCGTTATCTGCTTTAAGGATTAAGTGCCCAGACTTCCCCTCAGCTATATGTAGCACAGTACTGTAACGTCAGCGGGTCACACAGGTGCGTAGCGGTGATGGCTACGGAGGGTACGGGCAGAAGTCTGTTGGTGCTTGGAAACCAATCTGGCAACATACCCACAGTAATGTCCCGTGCAATCTTTACTTAGGAGTGTTTATGGCAAAACCTATACTTAAGTGTTGCATACATGTGAAATGTGTTTTTAAATACGAAAGAGAGAGGACTCCCCCTCAGAAATTACCCGCTAACCCTACAGCAGTGAGTATTCTCACATAAACACGCTAATCTCCAGAGAGCAGGAGAGGAAAAGATGTCTTAAAAATTATGGTGATTTAATTTTATTTTGCCCTAGAATGACATTCTCCTGAGTATTTGTGAAAATGAAGATGAATATGCAGGGCTACATTTGGTTGATTTCGCGCCAGATGGCCAGTTGCAGAGGCTGAACTAAGCTGAACTGATTGATTCGTTTTTGCCATATTGCATGCTGGCGTTTACCAGAGTTCACATGATTCAAACACTAACATTTTTGGTACTCTCTCTTTTTATTTATTTATTTTATTCTCGGTTTCTTGGGATGACCTCTGCTACCATAATGGATTCTTCCTCCTCTATTTTTCTGTTTCAGTCTTTAGGGGAATTACTTGTTTCCCCAACAAACTGGTTTTGCCTGTGTATGTATGTGTGTGTGTCTTAAAAAAGATTTCATAAACTACTCATATAGGTAGAGAAAGTAGAAAATACAGAGGGCAGATCTGCATTATAGAGTTTTTTTTCCTCGGAGGTTTGGTTTTACCTTTCACTAATTTATTATATGTGAACAGAAAATATAACATYTTGTATTGAGACGGAATTCTTAACATTCTATGGTTTCAATTTGCTTAGTATTTTTGGGGCCATCCAGCAACTCACTTAAGTTCCCAGTGTTCTAACCATGGAGATGTTCCATTAAAAGCTAATCAAGATGAAATCTGTAGAGTTACACAGAAATTATTCCAGAAACCTAYGAAAATCAGTAGAACATAAAATGTTTCTCTTTGTTTTGAACCATTTTATGGACATCTACAATAAAGAATACATAGGCAGTAGTATATAGTTATGAATCCATACATATGTGTCTTATGATATGTGAACGTGCATAGGTGCATCTTAAAATTCACAGCTGATATAATTTAAGTGAAGATTTAAAAGAGCTAATGGAAATAGATTTTCTTGTTAATTTCTATAAGCTTTGGAGAGATTTCAGTAAAACTTTACAATAGCGTTTTYCTATGAAAGTGGCATTGTATATACTTTGATTAATTTCTATACATATGTAAAGCCTGTTAGAATATGAAAGGAAGATCTTCTCAAATGAATTTTTATTTCTATAAAATACGATAGTTTGATCATTTTGTAACAGGCAAAAAAAGCTCTGAACATATTCTATGAAGTATAAATAGAGCAGTCCTTTGGCAAAAGAACATCTACATTTGTTAGAGGACTCTTTCTTTTCACTCTGTAAGTAACAATGACTCTTATTTAGGCCACATGATTTTAAAGCAGAGTTCCTCACTGGTCTCTTATGTAATGATAGCTGTACAGGGTCAGATGAGAGGAAAGAAGTGATGGGATTTAGGCTTTGTGGACAGCAGTACCATCGATTAGCAGTAGAAATTTGGATCAAAATGTTAGTGTGAAAGAAAACAAAGAGAAGGTTAAATCCGACCCCCAAAAGAAGTCCATGAGAATTTTATGGTGGGCCTGAAAGGTGCTGAGATTTTGCACAGAGGAACACGGTGTGGATCTGAGGAGGCCAGAAGGCGTTCAGGCAAACTAGTGATGGAGGACTGGCTTAATATCTATGTTAGGGTAGTGTCCACACAGTGCTTTAGGGCGCAAATCCCCTGCCTGGCTTGCGAGACTGACACAYGCTCAGGTGCAGGTAGGAATCTTTCAGATTGCTTCAGGAAAGATATTTGTGCTTGCTGGCCACAGTGGGTCGTAGGATTTCTCCAACAGCTACGCCTACGGAAGGCAGGGTTCTTCCCCAGGCTCCAACTTCACTTTCTGTCCACTCTTTTCCATATTCCCCGTCTGATTTTGCTCCCCTCACCCAGCGTCACCGTGCCAGCTGCTCTGCTGCACACGGCAGCACAGGGGCGACAGCCTTATTTGCCCTGTGTTGCACTTTCRAAGAAGCCCTTCAGCCCCCTGCCTGAAATGCTGCCTCCCGGCAGCCCCAAAGCTCACTCAGGGGCATGCCCTAGTGTATGCACGCAGCCAGTGATGTGGGGCAGAGGGATGGGGAGAGGATTTAGCTGTAAGGGGAATGCTGATTAAAAAAAAAAAATGATTAAAAAGTGGGTAGAAAACGGTTTTTCAAATATCTAAAACACTCTGAATTTACTCATAAACCCAAAACACTTGGAACTTTTTCAGAGTTATTTTACCAGCTGGCCCAGTGAAAAAGGCATATCACGGACAGAGTCATAAAGTTTGCTGTATGCCTCACCCTGGAGTCTCCTGACACTTTTACTCCAAAATGCATGGTGGGATTGACATATATATCTCACCTCTTCTCAACAATTCTCTGCACATCTTTTGTCACCTATAAACAGTTCTGTGAGTCAAACAGAGCAGTCAGAAACCTAGTCTGCAGGATTGAAAAGGATTAAAAAGAGTGAACCTACAGTACTTTATTGACCTAGGTCCTCACATTAACCTGATCTGATCCTTTAATTACTATGAATAGAATAGGGCTTACAGTCCTACTTAATAACACCCCATGCTTTTTATTCTATAAAGAGCTTTGCTATTCATGTGGCCTCTTCTTTTCAGATTTACAGATTTGTAGCAAGAAGGAATGCATGGGGTTTTCCTGGCAACTCCAGGGGAGAAAGCTACCTAATGTGCATGTGTAGGATGTTGCAAAGCATACTACAACCTTTCCATTTTGAAAAGTTATTTGGAAACCAGCTCTCATTTAAGTTATTTATTATTTGGAAGGAAGGGAGAAAGCAGAAAAGGCAGCCAAAACATAACATCTTAATTTTATAAAGGCAGTAGAACTAGCTTAAAGTAGTTTCTGCACTAATCGGAACTGCAATCAAACTAGATACAAACTTTTTCCCTCTAAACTCATTTTCTAGCCTCCCCAAAGACTCAGAGAACCAGTATGTTATTGTAATCTAGGCAGACTGATATATACACAAATTATCATATATGAATGATATACGATACTATAATTAATAATTGGTATTTTCTCTGAATTCAGGAAAACAGCTGCAGCCCACTGATAAGGTAACATTATGAGAATAAAATCAAAGCTGAGCATTAATGATTATAATTTGTTGTGATCGAGAATGGTGAAATAATCATTTTATTTCTTGAAGTGAACAGAAATGTGAGTAAGCCACTGGGTTAAAATGAAAAGGAGATACAGGTTGTGATTAAGAGCCTAAGGCTTGTGCTGAGTAGTGTAAAAAGCAGGAGCAGTTTCTCTAGTTTTTACATGAACACGCTGTGCCTAGCGTCCTGTGCATGTCCTCTGCTGGGCTGTGGATCCAGTCAAATCTAATTTTGCAGTAAAGATGGAAAGAGTGATCCAAGAAAAGTAGCAGATTTGGTTTTTGTTTTTCGTTTCCTTTTTTTGGGAAGGAGGTGGAGGAAGAATGAAGGGGAGAGAGAGAAAAAGAGAAGGAAGAAACCAATCAAAAAGTGGTGAAAGTGGCAGGAAGAACACAACCAAATGCAACTTTTTCTCCTTATGTGGTCACTTGAAATATAATTTGCCTGAGAACACAAGCCTTTGACTATTGTACTTATGAAAAGATCATAGTTGTATTCTTATTTTAGAAGGAAGGCTACATGGAAGGGAAAGTGAATATTCTGTCAATATTTTGCCATTTCGAAGTTTTTCTCTTTATTAAGGAACACTTCTTAGCATGATTTTAATGCTAAAACTTGATTAACATGCAAGCAACAATGAAACTGGTCTAATTTTATTTTACAAAAATTGCTGTAAATAGCACTGTTAGTAAAATAAATACTGAAAGAATGTGTATTTGACAGCAAAGATCTATTTAAAAATATTTTATCACAATTCCTTAGCTTTCACAAGACAGGTATTGTTAGGAGTCAGTCTGATTAGTCTATCAAAGACATATTGTTGCCTCCTTCTCCCCCACCCTCCGCCCCCTTGAAGATAGCATAATCTTTACTATGCTTTTAAGGAATAAGAATTTAAATTGAAGCAAACCATGAAACTGCCAAAGCATGCTTATTATTGACAGCTTATATGAAAATGATTGCTTAAAATTCCACCCCACAGACAGACAGACACACGTATATAATCCCTACTTTAGTGTTATAGTCTTGCTCTCTGCTGCTGCTGTATACAGCTGTAATCTCAAAAGAGCATTTATTAAATGTGAAATATTATATGTTTCTCTGGTCGCCTTCCTTGATTGTGTTCATAGAGCCTTGTTGGGCAATTGATTACTCTGTGCACAATCCTGCTGCTTTAGGTATTAATGGCAAAACCCCCATTGTCTTCAGGATTTAGGCCCTTTATGATTTTTTAAAGTTCATTATATTTCGCAAGCAACTGAGTTTAAAATCTGTGATTGGAAAGACTTAYCCCTTACATCTTCGTGTGAAATCTTTTACCTTTAGAATGAAAAAGCATTTGGAAACTGTAGGATGGTTTTGATCTGTGGGATTAAAAGGAATCAGCACTGAAAATGGATTCACATCTTTTTCTTTTTGGGTACCCAGTACTTGAGGGGAGGGGGAGGAGAGAAAAAATAACAGCTGATTTAATATAAATGGGCTGAATTCCCTCTCCTGGTGGGTCTTTCAAACCTCCGGTTTCTGTTCTTGCCATTGCTCTGTGAATATCCCCCTCCCCTCTTCGTTAAAAGGCACTTCCCATGAAAGCCTACAAAAGCAGCTTTCAATCTGATTAAGCTTCTCCCGTAAAAAGTATAAAAATTGGGATACATTTGGGTCAGTATCACCCCTCTATTCATCTGACTTAATGTGACTAGGCTGTTTAATAAGGAAATTGTACACGAACGAGGGAGGGTCTTGCGGTCATTAGGGCTACAGAGAATTTCATTTCCAAGGCCGCCCGCGACGATAGCGCGAGGCCACRTCACTGGAAAGGCCAGCGGAGCTTGCCATATTGCTAGGCATAGCATTGGCAGGGAGCAATTTGCCAGCAGTACCGCGGAGCGAGCTGCTGCTCGACTGCGGTGGTGGGAAGAGTCGCCCGCTGCAGCGCTCAGGTGCGACTGCGTTAGCGTGGCGCGTCCGAGCCCTGCGCCTCGGTCCGCCTGCCTGCGAAACGGGCACGGGATAATTCGTTTCAGAGGGGCTTTGCGAGGGAGGTTAAGCACCTGAACAACTTTCCTAGTGCTAGCTGTTCCTCAGCGTCGTAGCCACGTCTCTCACTTGCCCATCTATAGAAATGAGTATTCTATTTGCCCCTAGCAGATTAGCATTTATTTGGGATATTTGTGAAGCACTTTACGAGGGTGCTGTGGTCTGTGAGTGACATATGTAAGCATGTTAACAGGGCAGCACTGAAAAATAAGCTTGAATTGGAACTCAGGTTTGTTTCTGCCCTCGCAAGAGATTTGGAACCTTGCATAGTATTTTTTTGTTCAGTACATTGCAATGTGGAAATGTAATCTTTACTGCTAAATGAATGAATGATTGGTGTTGCTTGGGGCACCGACTAAAAACTGTTTTCACGTGAAGTCTGTGTATTGTTGCTGTTGCAGTTGCCCTGTTGTTTTATTAGCTTTGAACAACGCTGGACTACTTCCTAAATCTAATAATCTCTGTAAAGTGTCTTCCCTCAGTAGCATCTCTGATAAAGGAGAGTGGATTCTAAAAATACAACACAAATATAAAATACAATATTATGATAACAGCTTCCAAAAACTAGCCAAAACCAAACAAGTAAAAAAAGACGCAGACAACTTAGAAAGGGAAAAGAAGAAAAGGCTTCAAATGTTAGTTTTTAATCACTTTGTGTGTGTATTATGATTTAATCTGCTAACAGACATGTTAAGTACAGCACAGGATKTGGTAGATATTTCAGCGCCAGCTGCACACTCTTTTTCTATAGAGGAAAAGAGAGAATTAACCAAAAATATTTATTCAAATTATTAGTTGAATTATAAAAAAGCATATTTCCTTTTTTTGTAATGGCCATCTTCTGTCAGTAAGCCTGTTTAAATATGAGTTGTTTTAAATACCATAACTGTTTTGTATATTCCTTTTATTAACTAAGCATCTTATGATCTTTGAAGAGGAGGAATAGCCCTCGAGACAAAAGCATTTTTCTGGGGTGTGTGTGTGTGGATGTCTGCATATGCATATATAGATATGCATGTGCACAAGGCAAAGTGCTTCACAGATTCATAATGAGAGAACAAATTCCCTGGTTTTCATTTGATTTCTAAATGCAAAAAATATGAATTCTGCTTTCAGAAAGTCAAATAAGCCTTTTCTTGCTATGTAAGCAGAAGATATCTATTTTTGAATTATAATTTTTCATACCAGTGACTTTTACATGAAGTAACATTCAAAAATGTTGTGTTTCACATTTGTTTAAACAATCATTGTATCTCTCAAAATATTTTCTTTGAAACTTTATGTACAAGTAATAACAAACTTGTATTGGAGCAGGTTCATATGATAATAACAGTATAAGGTTGCCTGATTATGCCAAAATGATATTGGAGAAAGAAGATTTTATTAACTTACTTAGAATGAATTCCATAACATCCATGAGCTTTCTCCCTCCAAATGGACCAAAGCTTCGTTAAGAGAATAGAAACCTGTTTTTAAAGGATACATACTAAAGTACAGTTAACTTGAAGCCTAAGAAACAAAGGATAATMATTATATTTCTTTGCCAGAAATATATTCTTTAATTTTACTTTTTACTTTTTCTTGTAAGCTTCCTGGCACAGCAGCTGCACCCTATCCCTTCGGACAGTTCGTGCCTCTGTTTTAAATAGTTTGAAAGGCAACCTCAGATCATGGAGCATCCTAGGAGCTGGGCTCAGTGCTGCTGCATCCTGTGTTTGTAAAATGTCATTTCTTCCTGTGTCTTGCTACAAGTAATGCCTAGATTCTGCCATTCGCATGTGGCTGTTGAAGCGCTACTCTTCCCAGTGATTTTAATGTGCATTTCACCTGACGAAAATATTTGTTCCAGATAGTATTTTGCCTGCTATGATTATATGCAGGAGTAAAATTCAAATGTTTTAGATATGCTGTTGTCAAAACACTGAAGTTTTTGATCCCTGTGTTTACAAAGCCAATTGTATGCCAGCTCAAGCAGTAACTTTTCTCCCTCTTTGACCATCCAAATAATTAGGAGTCAGAAGGAGCTGGTGGTAGGTAGTGGTATATGGTCCTCTGCTAATGTAACCGTTGCTTTTTGCTGAAGCATTTAGCCACAGATTGGACTCTTTCTGTTTTTGTCACGTAAAGGTTAACCGAATGAACATGCACGCAGGTGAATGTCCTTCAGCTTTTTTTCCTGGGCTCTGTCGCTTTCTCCTCTCCCACCCCAGAAGGGGATCCCAGCCTCCCGTTTAGGAAGTTCAAATGACTTCCTTGTGCGAAATCTGAAGAGGACTCGGAAAGTTTTTTTCCTAATGGCCACTTCACTCTAAACTATTTGCCGTTGTGCACAGAAGATTTTCCAAGCAATGTTGCTTGTATTTCTTAGGACAGAAGATTTTTTTTCCAAATATTTTTATTAGAAGTGTTTATTAGAATTTTTATTGCAAAAAGTTTTATTTGAAAATACGAGAAAAAGTGAATGTGTCCTCTATGTGAAAGGATATTTTGCCTAAGAAATAAACAAAAACACTAAGCCCCTTCTACTACTCTAGAAGCTTTAATACAAGTATTTATGTCAAAACATGTAAACATCTAACATTCTACACACCAGTAAATGGCAAATATTTCTCATAAAATGAGATATAAAAGTCCAGTAGTTTCAAAAAATTAAGTCAATCGATTAGGGAAAACCGTACTTAAAAACAGACAAACAAAACACCAAAAATCTGGTTTCAGTTTATAGTGGTTTAAAGAATATGTCCACTGTGGGGAAAAAGAGTTGACTCACATACTGAAAATGGTGGTATATTGCTAAGGCAGAAAACTTTGAAAAATGTTTTATTTTAAACATGATAGTTATTTAGATCAGAAATAGTTATCTGATAATTGGCAAAAAATGAGATTGAGAGAGCAATTGTGAAAAATTGACAATTTCAGATTTGGGAATTCTTTGCTTGGGAGAGAGGCTGTTCTTTTCACAAGATTTCTTACCCTTTCTCAAATACCAAATTTTCAACAAATTCAGGAAATCTAGTATTTTTGCATATGCCATACAACAAAACTTGAACAATGAATGCTTACTGTAAAAGCAACTTAATTTAGAGAAGTAGATTATTTTGATAAAAACAAACCATTTTCAGTAGGAAAATAGTGGTAGTTTGTTGTTTGAAAAGCACAGTTAGTTTAGCAAAAAATATTTTCTATTRCATAATGTAATTCCTTCAATTTTAAGTCTCTTTGCATTGCTTTGCAAATATTTTGCTCAGTTCTGTAAGATTTAGTACATCCGTACAGAGATGCAGTTTTATATATCTCTCTTGCTGTCATTTCCAAATGTATCCTATTCTGTATATTTTGAAAATGCCATCAGAAGTAAGTTAAATTTCTCACTTGAGTAAGGCTGCCTGGAATCGGCCCTGTTCAAAACAAAACAAAAGAAAAAGATATAGTAAGAGAATTCATACATGACTTGACCTCTTGTTTGTTCAGATACCATTGAGTTCCAAGAGTAAGTGGAAACAGCGCTGGCCATGCTTGTTTTACCAGACAAACCTTTTTTGACATGCAGAGGCTAAGTTTGTCTTTACTGCAGAGCAGCACTATTTGAAGACAAGATCACTGTCATCAGGGGGTTAAAGCCAGTTTTGAATTTGAGTTAATCCTTATGCTAATCTATTCTAAATATCCCTGCATAACTAACACTATATATTTAGAAGCAGAGTTTGTTGTTCTGGTTACCAGCTATTTTTTGATGATACAACAAAATAGGGCAGGATATAATTTTAAGGTTTATTTTGGCCTTTAGCTTTAAAAGGGTCAAAAAAAAGATTCAAGAATATTTTTGATTTGAATGGTCTATACCTGCACTTTGCAATCAGCCAATTTTTGTAAGCAGTGTATGGGCCTTAGGTATTAGCACTGCAAATGTTCATGTTGCCCCTCGGGTTCGGGATTGTTTTGCAATGATCACCCGTCCTGATTTGAAGATTGCATGRCAAGACACTATTAAAGTAAGGGCAAGGAATTCAATTTCTTGATGTCATTTTGCCTGGCCTGGTTTTGAAAATAGGTCAGTCTATGCTATCTGGATTTGTATATTATAACAGCACCTGCTAGCACTTTTGCAGTGAAGGGTCTATCCATACTTTCATTATAAGCCCTATTTTCAGGGGTTTATAGACTGCAGCTTGACCATAGAAATAAGCTTCAATCTAAAAGGTGGCATGCTAGGTCTCTTCTAAGGAACATGTTTCTTACACTGCAAATCTCAGCAGATATACGTGTTCAGCCATTTTTGGAGGAGTGAAAATTGAAAACACATTTTCAACTGTAATTTGGTATTGATAGTAGATTCTTTAGGAAAAAGCCACCATGCTATGTTTATCTTTTAATTGAAATGATATCTGGAAAGGCTGTATTTCTCATGCAAGTCTGGATAAGAATCTGAGCAGGTATAGGTTATGCACATTGGAGACTGTGCATATATGTTTTAATTATGCAAATCCACAGAAACAAATGCCCTTGTATAATAGAAAGATTTAATAGAGTCAAAAACTTGTTGTTTGAAAAGGTTTGTAAATAAATCATGTGGATCAGAATGACAAGTTTATGTTTACATACTTGTTTACACTGCTTTTGCCTATAACCTGCAATTGTTTCTGAGAGAGTCAGCATCACTCGGTGGCCTAATATTTTAAATAGTGAATAGATTCTCGCTTACACAACTGAATCAGCACAGCTGTGCAAATATGTGCATTTAAAATTGATTAAATGCTTCTACCTACACCTTAAAATTACCCAAACTAAAGCCTCTTGCTAATAGGAAATGCAGGTTTTTGCAAAAAAAGCTGCTAAGGTGCGTTTCTTCATCTGGCATCTACTTCCTGATATGTTTTTTACTTGTGTTTAATACGACGAGGGGCAGCCAGGCAGCAACCGAACAAAATGAAACTTCTTCTAAAGCAAAAATAAATACATCTAAAGCTAATAAAATATGCCGGGGTAGCGTTAAAGGATTGAGTGAAGACTGCAGATGTAAGGAAATTCAGGGTTAATGCTGCGTTACTTCATTTGGAAGTCAGCCCCGTTATGCCTGCTTGTTGCGGAGGTCTTCAAACACGGCGATCACCCGGAGACGGGGCAGAGGCTGCTGCAGCGCCCGGCGGGGCGAGCGGAGCGGGAAACTTCCAGATCGCTTAGGAGAAAACGTTCAAATCCCCCCACCCTTTTTTTTGGGGGGGGGGAGGGGCGCTGGCTCGAGGAGGAGGAGGAGGATGGGTGCTGGTCAGTGCCGTGGGGTGCAGCGTGGCACCCAAGAGAAGTGCGGATAAAACTTCCGTGCCTGGGACTGTGCCTCAGATATTCGGATTCCTAGAGGTGTTATTTTTACCTGGTACTCAGAATGCCCATCGGTAAACCAAAATCCCCCGTCCCCTGCAAAGCCAACAGTTTGCTGCTTAAATGGGTTTAGACTTCATTTTAATGGAAGTGAAACATAGTCGATAGAGGCAAATTAAAACCATATAATTTTGTAATCTTAGTTTAGCTATAATTGCGGCAATAAAACAGTGGAAAGAATAATTGTGGAACATATGTTTGTGAGTGACATTATCTAGGTGACTTCCCTTTTACGGCAATGTGCTGTCCTATTTGTCTCCCCCTCCCTATGTATTGGAATGACAAACCTGCGAGCCTGGAGTTAATGCTGATTGCAGCAGCTGCTTACACACCGAGTCGCCATGGCAACCGTGGAGGTTGCCACGCAACCATATTCTTTTAGGGACAGTGAAAATGCCCAAAGGCTTACTAAAAATACGTGGAAGGGGCGGGGGGGAGGAGAGGAAAAAAAAAAATCTTAAATTTCCTTACTGCTTCTAATGGTTGTGAGGAACTGTGCTGCCGCTCGAAAGCAGAGGTCGCGCGAATAAAAGCCCAGCCCCGACCTTCCACAAATTGCTTGCCATCGCTCCAGATCGCCGCCTTTATCGGCAGAGATGACTTCTGATCGATCGCAAGATTGGTAGCGAGCGCGCGGCGGCCCGCGCGGAGGGCGAGCTGCGGCGCCGGCCGCGGGG
>NW_028186523.1:698298-721784 GCF_003343005.1 Rhea americana
CCCCCAAGCAGGCCGTGGAGCCTGTCAGCGAAGGTGACATCACCGCGCGCGGCTCAGCTGTTTCTGCAGCCTGCTATAAATAGCTAGATAAAAAATTGAAGGCTGCTTTTGGAGAATGCAGCCAGCCAATCTTCTGATCGTAAGCAGACGAGACAGGCTGCATCTTTTCTTTTTTTCTCTCTTTTTTTTTTTACCCTACTAATATTATGCAGCAAATTCTTCCTCCTCGTATTCGGAGCTTGACCCCGAATAACCAAAAGCTGTGAACGGCATCCGCGGCTGCGTTCAGGATTGTCCTGCAATTGATATTTAATTCGTCATTTATCACTTGCCTCACTGTCAGCATGTGCTCAGTCAGCAGCGAGGGCTGCGGGGAGGAGGAAGGGCTGGCTTTGCTGCACGAGGCGCGCCGGCTGCGCGTCGTGCCGCTGCTGGCTGTTTTGCTGAAGTCGGTATCGGCCCCGGTCCTGTCGCCCCTACCTGCAAAAGCGGGAGCACGCCTTGCTCTTGGGTGCCTGGGTGAACTAAACACACGGCTCACGTCAGCCGGAGCTGCTAGCGGGTACCGGCTACAACAGCGGAGGCAGTGTTTCAAGGAAGCAATTAGAAAAGCAAACAAAAGTGGTCTTAATAAGCACACTTCCTATTTTTCTTGATTCCTCTTTAGCCACTCTGTTTCTTAATTAATGCGCTAAGRCAGCTGATGGAATAAAAAAATATATTTTGCTCGTTCTGTAAACAACCTCTTGCTGAATAGTATTTCTCTGTGGAAATAGGAACATTACAAGAACTACAAAACACAATAAATTCTCAAAACCATGCAGATAAAAATGGGYATTCTGCAGGTTTCATTATGTTTTGGAGACCATGGTAGTTCTTTTGGAAAAAGGAGAGGAAAACAAACTTACAAATATTTAAAAAAAAAATCCCAACCCACAACTGGCTGAGGTTGAGCCCGGTGTGTCCTCTGCACACAAAATTCATAGACAGGTGTGAGCTGGAGCTGCTTGCCATCCCTTTGAACAGGCCTGGCTGTCACTGGGTTGTATTCCTCAAAGAGGAGAGCTCTCCTGCAGCCGAGGAGCCCTACTCAGCTTTTCAGCACTCTTCCTCCTCAGCACAAGGSCATGCTCAGCATCTGAGGATCACGCTGAAATGGTCCCGAACCCTGCTGATTTCCCTGTGGATTTGTAGCTGCGTGGCAACAGGAAAGATGAAAGTACCTGTTTTTCAGGACAATTAGTGGCACTAGAAATTGAAATCACAAAGTTCCTTGAGGACAGCAAACAGGAGAGCGGTGGCATTTCTCTCCCGACTGCAGTGCCGATTGCAGGGCAATGGGTATTGCAAGGGGAAATGCTAAGGCCTACAAAAGCTGAGAGATGAGGGCAGAGGGCTCTAACTGCTCATGCTAGCCTCAGAGTACGTATCCATCCCTTAGCGATGAAAATGTGAGTGAATTGTAAAGTTTATGTAGAATTAGTGGTATATGGGGTTTGAAAATATATTTTTTTTGCTACAGAAATTGACCTGTGATCAACCTGAATGCAAAATTTGGAGTCTAGCCTAGAGACGGAGATCAGTGAGACTGGTATTCTTAAATACGCTTCGAGTGTCTGGATCTAAATGAYGCAGAGACAACCTGCAGTTGTTTATTGAAATATTTCTGCTGTTGTTTAGAGTTATTCTTTTTGGATGGCCAATACTGCTGCTCACACTTGGGAGCGGAAAGGAGTAAGGAAAAAGGCAGAATGAGACAAATCCAACTTATCTTCTCTACAGAGGGGGCTGATAGGATTTGGCCCATGGGTTTAATGGATTGAAAATAAACAGGCTGGAATAGACAAAATACCTGAAGCTTTATAAACTGCTGAATTTCATTTGTTGCAGGAAAAAAACATTTAAAAAATGGAATTAAGTTTTGCCCAGAAACCTGTTAAAGATTTATCCCACTTTCAGAAGAACTACTAGAGAAGTATTACCACAGAAAATAAAAACTGAGTTAAAATTTTTTACTGAGACTATGTTTAAAAAATTGAATAGTTATAAAATCAATCTATTCATTTTTGCATATAAAAGGATATCGATCCCTTGTAACTTACTGCTTCTCTGAAGTATTTTTTAATAATGTTCACCTTTTTCCATTGTCATTAAATTCTATAACACATTTTAAATGCAACTATTTTTTAAATGCATATCTTCCACTATCAAATAAAGCACAAGTAATTTGGATTTTTGGTGCTGGCTCGACTCAGTGTTCTTCCTATTCAAAAAACTATTTGGTAAAGACAGAATAGGGAGGTGAAAATGAATAAGACCTTCCTATACTCTGAAGTCTAGCATCATCTGGCCTAATTACTCAGTACAGCCAGTACRTATTGAATATTGAAAAAACAGACAGCTGTTTTTATTACCTTTGCCTGCTCTCAGGCCAAGACTCTTTGGAGGACAATACTCTTGACTCTGCGTTCTGTGACCTTTTCAAAACCTCATATTGAAAATATGAGTGGATTAGCCAAATCTGTGAATCGCTAAGTCAGCAAGAGCTTGCTTACTGCTTTCAGTGGAAGCAAGAACAGATCTGAAGAGCTGGATTCTGCTCCAGTTACTGGGCGATTGCTCAGACAAAATTCCACTTGCCTTCAGGTTTGAATGTAATTATTCCTTTATGTACTCCTACCCACAGAGGAACAAGGGATTTTTTTTTTTCCGATTCCTTTCCCAGGAAGGGAAAGGTGAATCCCA
The DNA here is from genome assembly GCF_003343005.1 of Rhea americana. Lineage (NCBI taxonomy): Eukaryota > Metazoa > Chordata > Aves > Rheiformes > Rheidae > Rhea > Rhea americana. Next base: position 701,044 of record NW_028186523.1, read on the forward strand.
TCCCTGATGTTTTTGAACATGCAAACATCACTTGCATAGGACCTCCTCTCAGTCTGCTAGTGGAGGGATGCAAAAATTAATGTTGATAAACACTGAACAAATGTGTGGTGATAGGAACAGACTTCATGAAACTTGGCATTTATTTGGGGGAGTGAGAGGGAATATCCCAGATAACAGTCCCTGAATTTTCCTGAACTCATATGCAAGACCCTTGAAAACATAGTCAGACACTGTGTTTTTCCTTTTCCTCTACAGGAGAGGAAAAGCAGTGACCCTGTAAATAAAATGTCTGAAAAAGCATGTCCTAAAAGATTATATAACAGTATTTGGAACTACAGGAGGATTCCTGTTTTTATCCGTATCTTCTCCTTGACTTTATTCTTCAAGGTGTTTTTCTATCTTTTTGTCATTCAGTGTGTGGTTTTCTTACCTCTCTAGTAACCAGACTTTTAAGATTCCTTCAATATTAGCAACTGACTGAATGGGAATGGTGTGCATGTGTGTGCCCAGACACACATAGAGACACCAGAAAGCATGATGCTTTACAAGGCTATTTGCTAGTGGAACTATACACAGAACAGCCACRTTACTACTAAATATCTGTTTAGCATCTTACAACTAAAAACAATCACCTGCCTAAAGCTGATTTTCCTTTTCTTTTTTGAATGAGATGAAGCCTTTCATAAAAACTCCTTCTTTATCATTTTGTGTGTTTGTGTCACAATATCTCAGGGCACAAAGCCCAGTGGAAAGCCAACTTAAAAAAAAAAAAAAAAGTCTTTGTAAGCTCTTTCATGACAGCGAACCATTAAATCTCATGAGTAATGTAGGGAAGAGCTGGATCATGCACAGATTGCTCTTTACCCAGGATGCACTATTGCCTGCAAGATTCTGAATAAAGAGACACACCTGCTAGCTAGCTGATAACACGCCGGGGTCATTTCATTGAAGAAACTGTCAGCCAGCAGGTATTTAAATAAAGCCACTGCTGAATTCATGACCTGCACTACTGAGACTAAAAAAAAGGTGTTAAAGCAGAGAGAGAATGTAGATAAATGCACATTCCTTTGTATTGCAACAAAACTTTGACATGTAAATCAGCTGAATAGGAGCGAGTGGGAAAGAATGCATTTCTCCATACAGTAGGGGGAAGTTAGGCTGTTCAGCTGCACATCTGGCTGCCGGCCAAAGCAGTCGTGTGCCATGCTTGTTTGCCTACTAGTGCTGCTTAGATTGGCAAATGCCCATGCAGTTTGAAGAGGGCAGGCGCATGACTGGATGCTTGCCAGTAAGTGTGCGGGACTGATGCCACTGCTGGACGCCATAGCCTGGTAGGAATGAAGAATACAAAGGCATTCAATAATCTGAATGTCCCTTTGCTTCAAGAGAGTGGTGCCAGGCAGCATTTAATGAGAGATTGCTTTGTTACAAAGTCCTCGACATCAAGTGGGCTGGTGAGCTCATTAACCTGACTGCAGCAAATAAAAAAGGCGCACTCAGAAGACTCCCATGATAGCATACTCAATAGTGTAAGAGTCCTTTTGCTTCCTTTATGGCGATCCATTAGCAAGCAGCAGTGTAAACACCATAAAGCAAGCCAGTTTTCTGATTGTTCAACTAAAGTCTGTTTTCCCTGGGGGATTATGCCACCAGTTGATGTAGATCCCCCCCCCAACACACACACCCCGTTATCTGTTACATAATAACCTCCTAAKCAGTGAAGGATTTCCCCATTTTTCCTTAGGAACACAACTGCAGCAAAGAAAACTGCTAACAATTCACGTCACTGAAAGAAGAAAGGCAACGAAGTAGGGCACATCAGAAAACAAATAAACCACAAAGTGATCCCGAGGGGAATGGAAAATATGATTAGGCTTATGTTTATACAAGTTCAGTTAGAACTTATGAAAATGGTACGTATCTTTTCTGCGTTGCCTTTGTTCTTGTTTATACAGGGCTTTGTATCTGAAGGAGAGGCAGCCCACCTTGCAATTACGTAACTTGGTTCTCTGCATTTTTCAGAGAATGGTGCTTGCCCTCAGGAAAATGCATTATAAAGTAGTGCTTCCAGAGCAAGTTTCTACTATATCTCCATTCGAAACACAGCCCTTTGCTGATTTACTAATCAAAGGAAAAAAAAAGGGAAGAAGCAAACCCTCAGAGAGTTTTCGTCTTTAAAACAAAGGGACAAATTCCTTGTTGTAGTTATTCCATTTAATTCACCAGAGTTACACTAACGAAGTTGTTTTTTCACTACCTTAAAAGGTCAAATTAAAATATTTGTGTGTAATTCCCAGGAACTGCAAAGAACTACTGCCTCCCTGCAAGCACCCAGCAAATGGAACTAGAAAAACAGCAAAAAGGCCTCTTTTTATTATTTTTTTTTGGTAAATGATCAGCATGGATCTGGTGCATGCTGATAGTAATGACTTTTAGTTGCTCAATTGCTCAATCAAGGTCCTATTACCCGAGTATCAATCTGGCATAAAATAAAATTAAAAATCCTGCTAGGCACTAATTGATACCCTTTTCAGAAGAATTACATACTAGTTACAGAGTAAAAAGGTATTCTGTTCTCAGTAATAAGATTGCTTTTAGTTCTTTAACAAGTTGCAAAATTCCKTAAGTGATCTTCAAGGTGCTGTCACTGATCAGATATGATTATAGGATCAATTTAGAGTCCTGAAGCAGTAGTTACAGCACTACTGTTAGCATGTGAAATGGTGAAAAAACACCAAGAGAAATAATTAGGTCACCTCTTCCTATCTTTATATACTGAAGGACAATAAAGTTAGGCTGAATTGTGTTCTATCTATAATGTTTAGACGGTGCTTCACATTTGTAGTTGAAGTTATTTTTGTCTCTCTAGGTTCCCAATCCTGTAATCAAAATGCAGTTTACCTGATGCAAAAAATCTACAGCGGATTGCTGCAGTAGATCAGGCATTGCATATTCCAGCTCTTTTAGAGACTCTGAGGAAGTAAAGGGAATGTTGCTATCTGCCTTCCGGGGATTTCATATTCTTTACATTCAAATGTGAAAGGAGATGAGATGCTGGACTGAGTCCAGTGGAGGTCATCAATATCGTTAGGGGGGTGGAGCATATAACATACAAAGAAATGAGAAATAATGAGAAATGAGAAATGAAGAAAAGAGAAGTGGGTATGCTTAGCCTCAAGAGAGCTTCAGGAGTACCTTACTTCTGTCTGAGAGTATCTCATGGGAGAGTGTAGAGACAATGGAGCTGTCTGAAAATGCACAGTGATACAGAGGCAAATGAACTCAGGTTGGAGCATGTGGAAATCCTAGCAGATATAAAGAAAACCTTTTTCACTAGGAGGGTGGCTCTGTATTGCAACAAGTTGTCCAGAGATGTGGTGGAATCACTATCCTTGGGGACATCAAAAACTCWTCTGGAAGGCCATGAACAACCTAGTCCAATTGAACCTACTTTGAGCATAGGGTCAGATCAGGCAACCTCAAGCCCCCCCCCCAGCCAAAATTATACCTTCATTTTGTGACTAGTCGGGAGGTGAGACTGGTCAGGCACAAACTGAGATCCCAGTGAGGGACTGGCCTTTACACAGAATTGATCAGGAACAAAGAAAGGTGGCAACCCAAGGCTGGTCTGTGACACAAGTTCATAGAAGCCCATTCCAGGAATATGCTGTGTTTGTGGTATTTCACAGTGCAATTCTATCCATGGCAGCAGGTCCTTCAYGCTCGTAAAAAGGGTCACTAAATGCAGGCAGCTATAGCACCTTGTCACTACAGTTCCAAACACTTGCATGTGAATTTTTTATTTGAATCATACAATGCCTGATCCAAAGGCAGTCCTTGAACTGCAGACTCCTGGTGAGAGGACATTGCCAGTGATTTAACCTGACAGAGTGTTAAGATGAAAATCACTAGATCTGCAWGCACTCATAATCAGGCCTTAAGCACAATGTTGGAAAAGAACAAAAGGGGTAGAAATATAAGATACTGACGGCCAGCACAGTAATACTGAACCAAACGTTGTTCTGGTGTGCAAATGTAGAAGAATGTAGCCCTTTTTCGTTTGTTATGAGATAACTCAGGTCAATGTAAGAACAGTACAGGAAAAGGTACGATGAAGCTGGACAGACTGCTGGCAGACTAGGATAAGACAACATGGAAGAARGAAAGCTCTCTTAGGAACAGTGAGTTCCTCTGGGAACTGCTATGTGGCACCTAACCTGCAAAAAAGTTTGAAATTAGGGGAAAAATAAGCAAGATAAACTTTCAGAAAATCAAAACTGAATCATTATATTAAATACTACCAGTGTAACAGGTAGCTTAGCTGGACAATGCCAAGCTGATTCATAAATGCATTTGAAACACTGCTGCAGACTGTGCTATGAGTAGAGGGGAAAACACTCATCGTTTCATGTATTCTGGTTTTAGTTCCTTTGTCTGACATTCCTTCTATCTTCAAGGCATATTCAATCATTTTGACCTTGCTGAGATAGAAGTGAAGATCACTGCCTGTCTGCTGTAAGCTGGACAAAGCATTTTCAATGAAGGGAGCAACAGATAAACAGAATGGTTCAGGAATCATCTAGCAATAGAGGGACTGTTCCTAGTGTATGATGGAGCAGGTGAGCAAGGACCTCTTCCTTTTCACTCAACTCTGACTCCTTTGTCCCTGCTTAGTTTGCATTGCCAGTTAACAGGATTGCACTAATTCACAAAGAGTGTTGTCTTCTAGTAGCATCCCACAGCATTCCTTGTGCTGGGCAAATGGACTCTGCCTTATAAGCCTTTCTTTTTCCAAAAAAATATTTTTAATGGTGKTTATTTGTCTCAAAAGGGCCTTATGGTGAAATATCCCTAGGATATTGGGTGAATCCACAGATCTACTCTCCTTTAAAGAGTTTCCAGACTTTGYAGCAGGTGTCTATAGTTCTCTTTATAGGAACCTACATAGAAACCTTCTTCAGCTTAAAGTCCTGTTGTGATGCTAGGCTAATCACTGGGCAGAGGCAGTACAAGCTCATATAAAATTTTCAGTTAGCTTAGTGGACTATCTAATATCAGTATTGAGCCCAACAGAGGACCTAAGTAAAGCTAGCAGACAAAGTTCAGAAAGCATTAAGGTATACTATTTTGTGCAACTTAGACAATGTAATATATGTTTCCCCTACAGCTGCATCCTTGAAACTTTAGGCATACTTGTGAATTCGGTTAGTATGTTAGTTCAGGTCTTAGAATTTAATAACACTTGATGGCTATTTTGCTATAAAATAGTACAGGAACAGCAGCATGCTGCTACTCTGCAATGTTGCTTAGTTTGTGGATCCTCCCTGTAGCAGCAACACATGCCGAAGAGTGTAAAGGATTCAGAAAGTTCAGTCTCCAAGGCCTTCTGAGATCAGAATATTGTTGTGAGCACAGGTAGCCTCTGCCCATGCTAACAGAGCAATTTGGAGCAGAGTTTTCAGAAATCTCAAAAATCACTGCTAGAAACACCATGTGCTTTCTGTATGTGAACAGAACAACATTATTGTGAGAGGTATTTGATCTGGCCCAGATGCACTGAATCATTGAAAAGACAGAAAATCAACTAAATGTTTCAGAAACACCTTGTCCTTGCCACTGTTTTTTGTAAACACGCGCACTGAAAAGAGCAGTYGCCTTGATCTTCTTAGCCTGAAAGTACTGGAGAGACTAGTGTAATAGTTTATCATGTCAGGGCAAACCATGAGTTTTCCTTTCTCTGACCCTTCTAGCCCTCTTGTTGTTTTAACTCTTTACTCCATTTGACTCTAAATAAGCTGACACACTTCATTCGTGCTCTTTGTGTGACTGGAAGCTCCACAGCCTCCTGATGCAAGCTGAAGAGCTTTGCTTTCCAAATGTCAGCATGATGTCCATCGTTAACCATATGGATTTCATGTGTGTAGAACACCAGTATCTTGGAGTCTCCTCTGACACTTGGGCCAATGTATATATAAATAGAGCATGGAGGAAAGAAGGAGCAAGAGCTTTTTATAGTTACTCTGAAATTTCAGCTGTAGGACCTGTTGAAGTATAATAGATGAGTAGGACAGAGTGAGAAGCAGAATAGTGATATATTGAATTTTTTTTTGAGTGGTCAGTGATAATTTTATAATATTGAAATTATATAAAACATCACACAAGCTGAGAAGATATTTTAATATATACATTGACCTGCCTTGATACTTAATTTCCAGAATGTTAATTTACAGTTTTTAACAGAATTTTTTCTTCATCTTACATAAGTTTACTTAAGATAATTAAGTTTTGAGTAGTGCAGGACAATACTCAGACAGAAGAGGAGCATTTTTGCTTCTTACATTTTACAACTGGAAATGTGAMTATTACAGAGAGTAAGGCTCTTTCAGTGGTGGTGGCCAGTGTTTACTCAGTTCTAAGCAGGTGAAACAGGGAACATTTTCACACACAGGTGTGTGTTCACCAAACAGGTGATGCTTGCTTTTTTTTTGTTTGTTTGTTTTGTTTTTTAAAGCTGTCATTCCATATCTTTAAAAAGGGAGCAGAGGAAGTAGGTCCAATATATTACAATCCCAGAAAAAGCCTAATTTTGATCTTCCTAATGCCATTTATGGGACAAAAAAAAATAAAACTTATGACCTATGGTAATTTTATATCAGAGCTACATGTTAATTAAGAGTCATGAAGATAAATAATTTCTGGCAGCATAAAGCACCGACCTCATGTGGGCATAGCACGAGATCTGTCTTCTGTGCCTGTAGAGTAGAAAGAAAAAGCAAATCTTCATTGGTATGACCTTGATTCTGGTCTCTCTTTAGATTCTGCAGGCAAAAAGAAGTAGAACTGGTGTGCTTGCAGCTTCTCTCATGGCCTCTGAGGGTAGATGAAAATGATGCTGAGCATGRGAAGGTACAGTGAGAGGCTGGGGCCTAAACACCTTTGAAAAACAAGGTGATTTTTCATATCCAAAGATGCCAAAGTTAGTTTGTTTGTCTAATACTACTTTTTTTGTGCCTTTGCCAACAATCACACATTATTCTGTAGTATTCTGATTTTTTAATTAATAGCGGGAAATATTGGTTCATCTCATGTGTTGTGCTATATGTCTTCTTCTGAGTTTTTCYTCTGTGTTATGAAAATGCRTTATTAAAAACTGGAAATGCTCACCAACTTTCATTCTCAAATAGGTCATCCTTGGCCTATTTGAATTCTTATCATCTTCAGTGACAAGACCAATGGCCAGTATGCTCTTTGAAGAGGTAGAACTTCGTCACAACATGATAAAACTGTTCAAGAAAAACTAGATAGTAAGAGTATTCAAATATTTAATTCCTCAAGTCTGGAGATAGTTTCCAAGACAGGTAGAGCGGCATATTTCTGCCAGCAAAATATTTGTACCCTTTCCCTAATCTTATCAGACAAAAGAAAGCCAGGTATTGATAAAACAATCAGGGTTGATGCCAATAACAATTGAGCATTGTATTAAAGAGTTCATATCAAATTCTGTCCCCAAGCCTGTCTAAATACTGCGGACGAGCTTGACATTAATTGTGCCCCTCTTCCTAAATCAGAGGTCATTGTGATAAAGTTAATTTGAATCTGAATTTTGCCATTATCACTTGGGTAAACCTTCCATTGCCTGCAATGCAGCATTGCTTGAATTAAGAATTGAATGCAGATGGCAAGACCTGGTCCTCTAGTGTTAATGCAGTAGTTAGAAAAAATGTATCTTTCCCAAAAGCTGGCATAAAATTCTTCAGAGACAGATAGTATAAAAATAGGCAGAAATGTAAGAGTGGTAAATAACTGTATAAAATTAGCAAAAGTAAAAAAATAACTGTAAGTAGAGAATGTATATATATATATATTTTTGAGCACTCTGCTAAACAGCCTGAACACAGTTAAGGAGCTGGACGTAGCTGTGAGTTATGGTCATCGGCCCGCTSTGTCCAGCCTGCTGCTTTTCAGCCCCCTCCGCTCGTTTCTTTGCAGCCCGATCACCTACGCCTGCCACCAGCAAAGCTCCTGCTTCAGCAAAGCGGGAAAATAGATTTTGCTCTCCCCAAACTACTCTGCTTGCCAATTGCTACCCGATTTTGAGGATCCTGGTTGCCTGGGAAACATAAGCGGGGGTTGCTGTGGTAACTCGGCTTCGCTGACCACTGGGTTTCCCTGCCGCCCGGCCGGAGGCAAGGGGCTCTCCACCTTATTCTGCGCTGGCAGGTGACAGGAGGCAGCCTTGACATGGGCACTATCAATAAAGTCACAAAACAATGTTAATAGCTTTTACTTTCACTTATTTAAGCCTTCTCTGCTGTTGAATTTTGGAGGAGAAAAAAAAAAGAGGAGAATCCGTTCAGGTAATAGATTAGAAAAATGGCTGGAGCAGGAGGAGGCATTTGTTTATTTATTTGTTTTGGAAAAGTTTCTAGGACTTTTTGTGCCCAAATTACTTGTAAAAAGTGGCCTTGAAAGCATCACAAAACGTACAATTTCACATTTCATTAGTGCAAGCTTTTGGAAGTTAATATAGCCATTTCTTTGCTATTAATATTCCTGTTTACTCAGTTGACTTAAACTGTTCATCTCATAATGAACATACGCTGTCAGAAAAGCATAAGCTGCTACTGCATGCATTAACTCCTTTTTTCCAAGACCCACACTAACCAGAAATGGCATTGACCATGTTTAACCCTGGTTCCATATTTTGGAGCAAAAGGGGTTAATGAGTATCTGAAACAGAATGCTGTGAATTTCTCAGTTGTCTCTGGTGGCTTGAGAAATAGAGGAARAACAGGAAAGAAGAGTGCAGTGTCTAATTTTTCTTTCTCTTTTAAGTAACAGACTGAAAAAGGTATTAGCACTCACATTGCCATCAATGAAATAATAATAATAATACTTTTCACTTATACAGTGGCTTTTTCTGAAATTTTCAAAGGATTTTTCAAGCATTAATGGTATACCACTGTATTCTGAGTTGGCGGTGTGGGCACATGATGGTGGGGGAGCTGAGGAGACATGAAGCAATTTATAGGGTGGAAGGACACTAATGCAGATTTTAGGAAGCTATGCAACCAACAAAAGCTCTGTAGCTAAATCGTGTTTAATATAAGGTAGTCCGTCTGATCTAGCACTGCCGCGGTAGTAGAACGGAATGAAATCTCTGTAGTCCATTGATTCTACTGCAGATGCTACAGCAAAAGAAACTGCATTTAAACTGGTTTAGAAGTATCTCTTAATCTGTCTGTTTACATTAACAGATGCTGGAGGGGTTTTCTTCTTTTCTTATGCAACACTTAAAAACACATGTATATTAAAAATCTGTAGTGGTTCTGGTACATGTATCTGTGTTCACTGAAGGGAATACTAGAGTAAAAATACAGAATGACTTCAGTAATTATTCACTATTTTTACATATTTGGGCTTCCAAAAATATTCTCTGCATGAGCTTACTCAAAAAAAAAAAAAAAAAAAAATCTGGCAAGTCAAGAAAATCATTTTATCCCCTTTCCTCCATTTTTCAGACTGGAAAAAGTACTTTTTTCTTGTTATAGTAAATTGTCAGAGATTTGATATTCAAGTGGGAAAAGGGGGGAAAAAAAGTTGATCTTTGATACTGGAAAGGTAACATATAAGTAGCCCACAATTTATAAAGAGCTAGTGCTCTGGAGGTACCTTCTAAGTGACTTTATGGAGGTAGGGAATATTTTGTTATCCTAGGCTCACAGGAAGCCCTGCCTTAGCTGTAACTAGTATAAATCAGAGAAGCTCTGATGAAATCTATGGAGCTACAGCAGTTTACACAGGCTGAAAATTGTGCTCAACTGTTCCCAGACAAACAAAGGCACGCAATTCCCCGTTTGCCTCAGCAAAGGCAGATGCTCTACCTCCTTACCTGCTCCATTTGCTTTAATGAGGTGTTCACAGCAAAGCGTAAATGGTACCATTTAGACGTCAACATTAAGCATGGCGATGTTTTAAGAGTAGCACTTAAGGAAATTAAATGCGTAATCTGAGCTGATGGGAATGGTGTATGACTGTTGTTAAATAAAGTTAAAATGGACAAAGTAAAATTTTCTCAAGTGCCTCTAAGGCATGTTGTATGTTGTGTGAGTTATGTGACAATCTTAATACACTGGAAATTTCTCCATCCAGATTTTTAAAATGGAAAGAAATGATTAAGAAGACCGCACCTGTGCAGTATAGCGTTAGTTGTTGGAATGTTTGTATTTGACATGCAAAACATGAAAGCTGTGGATATATCGTAGGTTACGGAAATGCAACTTTTGGGAACAGGTTCAGGTTGTGTTGCACATGCAAGGAGGTGTGGAGATGTTCTGTTTTGTTCCTGTTCCATTTCCCAGTCCCCACACACTAAGAAGCTGAGCAGCAGAAGCTTGATTTGGTAGATTTACCCCAGTGCTGTATGCAACATCACTGACTGCTTTGGAATTATTCTAAATTTACTGTATGTGAAACCAGAATAAGGACTAGCTAATTTAGCTTAGCAGGCTGATATGAAATGCAAAATGGAAATGTCATTTATGTTTTCTCTTATACTGAAAAACTGCTAGAGGCCTTGTAGGGATGGATGCATTAATGGTAACAACACAGCATTGCACATACGTACTGTTTTCAATATATTAGTTATAAAATTGTTTTTAGGAACCGATAATGTGCACTTCAGGTTAGCGGCTAATCATGCTCATGAGGTCCAACGTATGATTTTTTGTGTGTACACGTATTAACCTAAGGACAAAGTTAGAATCTTTGCTAGATTCAGTAAAGCTGTATTCATGGGGAAAGCATTATCACAGATTAAAAAAAAGTAAAAAATAAAAAAGAGTACCTGATTTTAAATAATTTTGAGACCTTCTTCTACCCTTAGGTTAAAAAAAAAAGAARGAAAAAGTAATGAATAAATTAGTAGCCACATCTTTTTCCAACAATGTAATTTCAATAGTATCGTAATAAAAGGGCAAAGGTCATAGATTAAAGTATTGTAATGGAAATACAAAATCTATACTGTTCATAGGTACAGGACTGTATTTTTAAGAATATTACTACTTTTATTATAATGATGGTAATTTAAGCCTTGCACCACTAATAAGAAAATAGTTCTTTTTCACTCTGATCTAAGCACCAATATTTACAAGTGTGCATATATATGTATACATATATCTATAAATAAATAGTTAACAACTGCATTGTGAATATCTTTGTAGTGGCTTTGGGTCTGTTGTAACACTGCTTGTCTAATGCTCCTGTCAAGACACCTGTTACAATTTAATTTTTGTTTCCCTTTTTCTTAGCAGGGGATAAGTAATAGACTCAGGATGTGGCTAGAATAGGAAAGTATGAAGATTATTTTCCTGATCAGCTTCTGTCAATATGTTAAAATGGGTCAAATTTTGATTTATTATTCATAAAGTGTCAAAAGTATCTGTAATGCTTTGCCTAAAATCACAGAGAATAATGCAGCTCATAGCTACCAAAATCTGGCATCTAGAGCCTTACATCTTAAATAAACAGCCCTGTTTTGTATGTTGAGAGACAAGTGACAAAAGTCACTTCTGCATCAAAAATGAATAAACTTAATTTCTCTCTCCACAAATAACAGACAGAAAGATTTCCTGTAACTAGAATATGAGCAGGTTTCTTTGTTGTGTACACTGTCCTTCAAAGTCTAAGGCATAAATGCAGGAGGAAGTTGACAAGAATACCAGATACAGTAAACTTTTGCTTACAGTATTTTATGTGTGATTTGTTAGAGGGAGTGAAATAATAGTGACTTCCCACAAAATCTTGTGTCTCCCTCCCTCCCTCCCTCCCTCCTACCCATTAATTATTTTTCACATATAGTTGAAGGTTCGTGCAAAAATAAATGACATTCCCTCCACTTAAAGTGATATGGAGAAAAAGTCGTTTAACTTCTCTCATTTCCTAACAAAACACTTAACAAGCAGTTCACAATTATAAGGCAATACTGTATGACTCTTTTTCACTGGCATAGAACAGCAGGAATACCTGATGGAGGCCAGAACCTTGCGTTCAAGTGATCTGTCTGTGTTGTACATCAGATGACAGGCTTGGGGGACGTTAGAAAATGCTTCAGTGTGAAGATGCTTTGTGGCTTCCTGTGAGAATGCAAATGCTTGAGATGCTGCTCTGTGGACTGTCAGTGATTTTGCTGCTGGTCGGAGCATTGTGGAGAGAAGGGCAGCCTTGGGCCTTCCAGGTTCTTTCCATTTGTAGGAGTGAAGTCTTGACTCCTGCAATTTTGTGACTTCCTTCAGTCATTTTTGGTGCTGTCCTTCACTAAGGTGAAGAGCTCTTAGTCTGAGAACAGCTATGTATAAAAACTATTGTGTTTGGGCACCATTAGTGACACACAAACTACCTCAGTCATATGTCTCTGCTGCCTGTGAAGCTGAATGGTCCTGCAAGCACACAGAACTGGGGAGCGGCTCTAGCTGTGCCTCCCAAAGCGAGTTCGGTCTGGGAACTGCTGATCTACAAAGCAGAGATGCACAACAACTACAGTTTTCTGCCTACTTTTATTCTTTCACTCTACGGTCTCTTCTATCATTATAGAATTAATTTCTTAATTTGAAATGCTACCTGTACGGAGCAACTTTGCATTTGCCCTAATTTATTGAGAAGGAAGTTGGCCATAGCATTTGTAGCTTCCTGGTCCTGGGAAGTAAGAAATCATGATGGAGAAATGGTATTTCCCAAAGAAAGGCATCCTTGGACAAGCAGTTGTGGGCTAAGGCCAGAGCTGCTGGCCGAGCTCCCAAAGCGCTATGGAAGAGGGCATAACAACACAGTGGGTGAAAAACCGGAAAGTTGGTTAGAGGGAGGAGAAAGAGGCTGTTTCACCTCTTTTCTCACAGCCTTGTGGTGTCTGACTGTGCAGAAACCTTCCTCTCACTGCTAACTGGAATCACTGCTTCCCTACAGGTACCGTGATACTAGCAGGCTGATCTCACCTTCAGCTGCAATCCCAATTTCTCAACCATTAAAATGCTATCCCAGTACTGTCACCCGGTTACAAAACTACTGTGCCTGTGCAGAACAGTCTTGCTAGTCACAAAAAAAGAAGCCGTGGCTTGGGTTAAAGGTAGAAAGCATAAATCAGGTTTATACAACCTTTTTCCTGGGAATGAACCATTTCAGAGTAAGACATGGCTACAAATGGATGCATGTCAACGGCAGGGTGTGATGCCCATATGAGGCATATGCTGTACTGACGTTAAGGTGATGTACATTTTAGCCTGTGTCTTTAGTGGCCTCTTGTGAGCCAATCAAGCTACTTTATGAACCACAGCTATAATTTGGCCTCCTCTGCCCTCCTGAATGTATCTTGGGATAAATACATTCTAGAGATCACAGAAAGTCACAAATTTGTGTGGTAGCAGCTGGATCTGTCTTTCTTGTCTTTTATGCATTTCATGATTTTCAAAGCTAAGCAGATTTGGGCCTCATTAATGCTTGAATGCATTAAAAAAAGATATTGCTCATAGTATAAGCTGCAGCCAACTATTTTCTACAATATATCAGTACATATATCTTTGTAATCTTTAGAGAGCTATTTTGTAGAGTGGTATTTAATTTGCCAATATACATAACTCTCYAGTTTTCCTCACACAAGGGGCCTGCTCCACCAAACAAAAAATGCTAAAGATAGTGTTTCTTCTGTATTTATTTAAGGGAAAGGGAGATGTTTGGGGGTTTTGTTCACAAATGTGGTTCACACTGCATGACTTCTAAACCCTTAAGAGCAAGACGAATGCTTTATGTTTGTTTATCATCTCTTCCCATAGGAGAACCTCAGGTCAGAGAATTTCTCACGACACACAAATCTGTGCATGTGTGTGTGTACATGTTTTAAAGGAAAGACTCATTGCTGGATTTTTCCGCAGAACCTTATGYAGTAAAACAGCACAACTATCTATGCTCTGCCTGGCCACAGCCTTCCACAGAATCATAGAAATCAGAGGGAGAAATCAACTCTCTGATCATTTTTGATGTGCTTCCCTCTGTGTCTTTCTGTTCCTTCCTCTATATTATTCTGTTTTTCCAATTTGTTTTTAAATAGCTTGTGGATGTGGCTTCTCCCTCTCCCTTGGGATACTATTCCACAATCTAATGATTTTCAAAATTAGAATTTTTCCTCCATCCCACGTGTAAGACTTTGTTTATAAAGCACTGAATTCACACAGTAATGCATATGGTGCAGATGTTTCACATGGGGACATTTACGAGAAGTGCTTTCACTGAAAAATGGGGATGAAAACAAAAACCTTATTAAGTGAATTTACAGCATATGATGTGTAAACATGCTTTTATTTTGTAATTTCACTACAAAATTAGCGACACATACAACTGTAATACAGTATTGCTCCATAAAAATTAATTACCAAGAATTGCATTCTTCCAAAGCTTAGGATCACAGCAAATTAATTAAAATTCTTCATACAAAAAAAGGAGTTTCATAATATGTTTTCACAAAATATAACTATAGTGTATTTCAAGCTTTTAAAATTTGTGACTGTAATATGGGCTTCCCCCCCTCCTTTTTCCGCATTTTTAATAAGAACGTAATTGAGATCTATCAAGTCCATAGTATACATCACTGTTTTTATTCAAGAATTCTTGTGAAAATAAAGCACTTCCTTTATTCACAAAAATCATAATTGCAACATACATAAAACCTGTCAAAGCTCCAATTTCCAATATTCTAATGAATATCAAAAGAGTCCAGCATTTCTGACTTTGACAAATTGCAAATGAGGTTTTATTCATTAAGAGGGCTGCTAATGTTTATTTAAATGCAATTTACTGTTGCATTATTGATTAGCTACTGCAAAATTATCTTACAAGGAGCACGTGTAGCAAGAAGATTTCAGGTTGAGAAAGGATTTATCTAGGGAAGGCCTGTAGGCTTGATTTAGGCCCCAGGACATGAGAGTTTTAATTTATCTGGAAAGAAAGGCCTGGTGGAAGGTTTGCTTTGTTTGCATTTAGACAGCAGATGAAAGGGGTTTTGATGTTGAGCTGAGAGAAAATGGCTGCCACTCTTGTTRTTCACAGAGAGAATTGAGCAAAAGAAAAAATCTATTATAGGGGGCAAGATAAAAAAAATTTCCCCCCCACTCATTTTCAGAATCAGGCTATATACTGCTTGTTATTCTCAGAAGGAGAAATAATAAAGAAAATGTTGCTCATTATCTAAAAATCTCTTTAAAAAATCCATACTGCATTTATTACTGAGTACTCACTTCTTACTTTGCTGCCATAAAACTCTAGTGAGGTTGCAGTATCTGGCCCAAATGTACAAATTAATTCTAAACCTAAATATTTTAATGAAAACTGAAAGTGTAATATTTTCAGTGTTCCCACCATAAACAGATAAGACACTTTCTGGCAATGTCTCATGAAACTAATTGCTAGCAGCCCAAAGTGCCAGAGAATGATACAGTGCCTCTTTGGCTTCACCTTAAGAAAGGAGGTATTTGCAGTACTTATTTGTTTTAGTACTCGTTTTTCTACAAAAAGCAATTAGTCATGTAAACCATGAGCATGAATCCTTTCCTTCCTGAGAGATGCTATTGTAAGATTAAAGAGGACTCATGCAAACACATAGCAGCAGTAGAGATTTAAGAAATAAAGGATAATCACCCCATCGATCTAATGAACAAAAGCTTGTGAACAAAAATAATTCCACTGTATCAGATGGAATTCTGTGAGCAGACAGATTCTAGTCCTGCGATAAATCGTTTTAAATTTCCAGCTTGGAGAAAATGTGTTCAACAGAGCAATGGGTTTCTTCAAAAAGGCATAGTTCAAGTACACTATATCAGGGCCTGAATGTCCTTTTCTGGACTCATTACAAACTGACAATGCTTTTCATTTCAAATGACGATCAGGAAAACTTGGAAAGCTCTCGGCCAATTGCAGAGAGGAAGAATAATCCTACTGAAATTAAATCTGAAACTCAAATATTACACCAAGACCTTTCAACTTGCTCATTATTCCATTAAACCAACTGTAAAGGCACCATTCTTCATCTGAAATGAGTTTAGAAAAACTTTCATTGTGTGACTTAGTCCACAAATGAGAGTGACAGGAGCAGAATGATATTTTCCTTCAGGGTTTATACCTTTAGTGACTCTGATGATGATGACTAAGTATCAGTTCTGACAAGCTGAAGGTTAATTACTTACTCTGTGTTTCAAGTCTGCCAGGGTGGAATATCATCATTGATTTATTTACCAAAAGTCAAAAGTATTTGGTATTTACTTTGGGCATATAGAACTGTTGTTCTAATGACCAATTGTCCATCTTCTGCCTGCCCTCAAAAGCTTCTATGTTTCCCAACTCTTCCTTATTTAAGTTTCCCCTCATTCCTCAGCTTTTAAGGAGTCTCTTGGTACTTTTCCTCTTTACTTTTGGTTCTTGGCGAACACTAAAGTGCTTCATATCCCTCCAGTGAAGGATATGAGCAATTAGAAGCTTGGGGTAGCAAGCCAAGTAGATGGTATGATTTTGAGATGAATGTATGTATGCATGGTAGTCCATTAGAAAATACAGAAAACCCTAAATCAGATTGTCAATGAAAAAAACTCCTTAAAACCAGGTAGATGACAAAGGTTTTTCCCTGAGAATGTGACATATTTGGATTGTTAACTTTGAAAGGTGAGTTGGTGCTGCAAACAGGAAAGGGGTGTTTGAAATGCAGTTAAGGCAGGCAGTGTTTAGTATACTAGATTTAGCCTTTTAGGCTTGCCTAATTTCTAATTATTTCACAGATCACAATTCATTAAAAGGGAAACAAATGCAAACAAAAAGTTACTGGAAAAGGTGTCTAATTACCTTCCCATACCTTTGCAGACCTCTGGGGTCTTTCTTAACAGCRGTGCTCAGACCTTCTTTCCAATTCTGCCCTTCATGCATTTCCATATGCTTTGATCTCCTCTTCTTTGCCATCTTTTAGACTTCCACTCGCTCTTCTATGGTTCTTTTTTCTACTCTTCTCKGAGATCTTTTCTAGTTTGCAGGATCTGATTCAAAGCCTACTGTGGTGAAAAAGGAGTCTCTGTGTGTGTGTGTGCGTGCGTGCGTGCGTGTGTAGTTATGTCAGCATCTTGAGACTTTTGCTCTCTTTCTTCCTGAATCACACTTCTTCACATGCATATTGCATTTAGTTCCTTAAGATCTTTCTTCAAGTCCAAGATTTTTCTCCCTTTTAATAAACTTGGAGTTTCCACAGCATTTCCAGGCACTCAAGTCTGCTTTTTCTGCATTGTTGTATATCTTAAGGTAGCTCCTCCTTGCTTTGCTCTGATTCCTCCAGGAGCGTGTAAACATGGAAGAAATGCAAGCTTCTCTCTCTGACATCTGAATTAAATTGGGCTTTCTCTGGATGAAGCTAAATCTGCATGTCATCTGGCACCCATTGCCAAGAGACAATGGAATTCTACTACCATCGTATGACTGGAACCACTTAAATAGAAATGTAGTGTCCCATATCCTTCCTGTAATCTCTAGTACACTTTTCAGGTTTTTTTACTCAGAACATACACAGAGCCCTTATTTTGTTTTGGAGAGGAATAAAAATGCATTTGTATGTATTACGTGCCTACAAATCTCCTTTACTGTGTAAAAAGCTGCAGCTGGAGTTGTGTTAAGCTAAGATCACTGCCCAAAACTTATATGCTTCCATAAAAACATTCATCACTCTTTGAAAATCTGGTGCTATGTTATCTTCAACAGATATTTAGGGATTGTCTTGTTTTCTATATGCTTGACTTTATTTTAGAATCCAATTTTCCAGTGAGTTACTTTTACATCTAATCTATTCATGATTAATAATATTGAGAAATGCTTCTATCTGGCTTCCAAGTCATTAAGATTTTTATTTATTTCTTTGAGGTTCTCAGTACACCCAACAGGAATGTTCTTCTATTCCTTTAAAAGATTGATGATCATTCCAGCATCTTCTCAGGTCTTCTCAGGTGTTTTGAAAACAAATTTTGTTTCTTAACTTTTTTTTCCAGCATCTTTGTCCCAAAGACAAAGGAGAGCTTCTCTAGTGTCATCTTCTGAGCCAAGAGGAGTGTCAAACAAAGCAACATTTTATATATAATCAAGCTAGGCAGAAGCTTGACATCTATAGAAGACCTTAGGGAAAAATGCTTCTTGTATATGTTGTGTGCCAGTGCTTTCTTCTACCTTGAGTAATTTACCTTGAGGATTTGACATAATAGGCATCAATGTAAGTAAAATCTTGGTAGAAGGAATATAATTAGAAGGAATATAATTAGAAGAACTCTACAATATAAAAGAACAGAAATGTGAGAACAGTAGTACTGGTGAAGAATGTGGTCCTATGCATAAAGGACAGCTTGGAGTCAGATCAGATAAAAAAGTTAACTACTATCACAGGCTAATGCAGGACACCTTTGTTAGGCCTAAGGAGGTCTAAAGTGCAGCATTAAGACTGTACCATTGACTGCCTGACCTGGATTTACTTTCAGGTTTGAAGAGGAATCAGAGAGGCTCTGAGGGTAGAAATACAAACTCTAGTATTATTTGTTTCAAAGAGATGAAGATTACTTAAAAGAAATTTAGGAGGGAACTCAAGTGGTAAAACTTTGGTAAAATATTTGTGAACAACATAGAGATTGATTAAAGACATACTCTTGGACTCAGCAAATATATGCTAACTATGAAAACAGACTCAGAAAAGGCAAGCTCCTTTTCCCCTTAAAAACTGATGTGTTTCAAGCTGTAGGAAGTTAATAAAATAAGATAAAGGATGCTATTAAATGTAAGAATTCGGATTTCCAAATTAAAGTTCTGTTTAAGTGAGGGAAAAAGAAAAAAAGCTTGGCTAGTAGGTGTTAAACACAAGCAGGCAAGCCAAAAAGGGTTCTGAAGAGCAGGTTGTTAAAGGCATAAGAACTAAAAATGAATTCTCTTCAAATACATCAGAGGCAGGACTTGTGAGGTAGTCTGTAGGGCCGATAGATGATGGATATAGCAAAGGAAAGCTAAAAGGAAATAAAGCCATGTAGAGAAGCAAAATGAATTCCGTGCTGCTTTGTTCACTGTCAAAGGGAGGAGGACAGAAAGATACACAAAAACGTTTGTTTACAGGAGAAATACTGGGGAAGAAGCAGCTTGTCTTTTAAAGAGGAGAGTTATGTCTCATAAATCTGTTCCAGTTCCTCAAAGAAGTCACTGGGTGTGCAGGCAAAGCTGATCTGATAGAAATAGTCTGCAAAGCATTCTCCAGGTGCATCATCAAMGGCTTCTAAAGAAAATAGCCCACTGTGCTCTTATGGCCAGGTAATCAAACTTGAAAGTCCAAGAGTAGACGCCAACCTCCATAATGAGGTATCTAAATAAGTGACTTAGTTATTATTTTATTTTTATTGGTGCAGTTGTTGCAGCTCACTTTTCTGGGAAGAGGAGTTGTTTTTAGCTCTGTGGAAAGTAAAAATAGTTTTATTTAGAAATCTGTCATTAGGTGTGGAATACTGGCGCCTTTGCTAGTTGATCTCCATACAGGGACTTTGCGCCATCTGACTTTAGCTGAGCTGAAGCCCGCTGCAGTAACAGAACAAAATAAACTATCTCTTTYGCCATACATGTATGGAAATGGGGAAAATATCACTTAGTTCTGTCTTCATGTTTTGCCTTATCTGATGGGCAGACGAGTAGAYTACCTCTGAATTTAAATATTGCATATTCGCATTTATTTGTTACTTACATTGAAGCTTTAGTCAAGAAACCCAAATGTCATTGTTCTGTCCACTCTATGAATACGTAGTAAAGACATAAACACTGTAGAATCAGGAACAAAAAGAGGAAAAGTTACACTGTTCAAATACAAAGACTGGATGGAAGATCATGGGACATAAGAAAAGAATAGTATTTCGTGTTTATTAATACTAGCAGAATTGTTGCACCAAAAACAATGACTGCTTCAGTAAGTTCTGGCTGCCCCAGCAAAATCCACTATGATGGACTCCTTTAAGATCTGCAGCTCAGGTATTCTTCCATAACAGTGCCATTATTGAAGTTTTCCTATTCCAAGGCTAGAGAAAGCAAATTTCATTGTAAAATCTGTTTTCTTTAGTTTCATTTTCCACTTCTTGCCTAAAAAATGCTAGTCTATATCACAGTAATAGATTAGCCCTTGAAGATGCTAGGTTGACCCAAAAGCTTTCTCATTTGATACTGCTGCTGTCATTTTGGAAATATTCTTAAAAGAAAAAATTTGAAGTTATGCCTATTTATTMACAGAATCTAGAAACTGTATAGCCTGTGTATTTTCCAGTTTTATAAAAAGCCTCTCTATTCACACAATCAGTTATCTGGGTTGAAAGCACTCTCCGTGAAAACATCGGCTTTAATGTCAACACCAGGCATAGCAAAGTTGTGCCATATTCTCAGCTTCAAATTCTGATGTAAATTAGGTGACTTAATTGGAATTGTGCTGGGGATCAATCCAGCCCCTCCTAGGTAGAAAGTACACAGTAAATTTAATGTTGTAGCAAACAAAATTCTATATCAGAGAGAGCAGCATCTCAACAAACCTGTCTCTTTTTTTATCGAGTTCTTTTTTGCATGAATGTAACTTCTGAAATAATTATCTGCACCTGCCAATAAAAAGTCTGTTCTTTTTTCTCTCCTCTCCTCTCCTCTCCTCTCCTCTCCTCTCCTCTCCTCTC